>NW_027672821.1:0-54000 GCF_964194105.1 Spermophilus citellus | reverse complement strand
TTCCGGTAACAGTTTTAATTTTCGCGTTTCACTCCTTTTTCTCCTATATTGGTAGATGCATTTGGAACTCTAAATCAAACACGGTTTGTGCTAGCTTCTTGAAACTTGACACAATAAAGCAGTTTCACGTTCTATCTCTATGTTCTGTTTCCTCTTGATGTAACCTTCAGCAGTGACTGGGGAGAAACACTTTCATTGAAAGGGGTTGCCAAGCTTCCAAAAATTACGAGTCTCCAGAAATCTCAGCAACTATTTTTTCACCCAAACTGGATGACACTTTCAGGTAATAATCAGTACACTAAGCCCACTTGGTTCCCCAAATTTCGTTCTTCTATGTTGAAGCGTTCGTTTCCAGTAACAGTTTGAATTTTGGCATTTCACTCTGTTTTCTCCTATAATGGTAGATGTATTTGGAACTCTAAATCAAACACGGTTTGTGCTAGCTTCTTGAAACTTGACACAATAAAGCAGATTCACGTTCTATCTCTATGTTCTGTTTCCACTTGATGTAGCCCTAAGCAGTGACTGGGGAGAAACACTTTCATTGAAAGGGGTTGTCAAGCTTCCAAAAATTACGAGTCTCCAGAAATATCAACAACTATTTTTTCACCCAAACTTGATGATACTTTCAGGTAATGATTTGGACACTAAGCCCACTTGGTTCCCCAAATGTCGTTCTTCTATGTTGAAGCGTTCGTTTCCAGTAACAGTCTGAATTTTGGCGTTTCACTCTGTTTTCTCCTATACTGATAGATGTATTTGGAACTCTAAATCAAACACGGTTTGTGCTAGCTTCTTGAAACTTGACACAATAAAGCAGTTTCAGGTTCTATCTCTATGTTCTTTTTCCTCTTGATGTAGCCCTAAGCAGTGACTGGGGAGAAACACTTTCATTGAAAGGGGTTGCCAAGCTTCCAAAAATTACGAGTCTCCAGAAATCTCACCAAGTATTTTTTCACCCAAACTGGATGACACTTTAAGGTAATGATCAGTAAACTAACCCCACTTGGTTCCCCAAATTTCGTTCTTCTATGTTGAAGCGTTCGTTTCCAGTAACAGTTTGAATTTTGGCGTTTCACTCTGTTTTCTCCTATACTGATAGATGTATTTGGAACTCTAAATCAAACAGGGTTTGTGCTAGCTTCTTGAAACTTGACACAATAAAGCAGTTTCAGGTTCTATCTCTATGTTCTTTTTCCTCTTGATGTAGCCCTAAGCAGTGACTGGGGAGAAACACTTTCATTGAAAGGGGTTGCCAAGCTTCCAAAAATTACGAGTCTCCAGAAATCTCAGCAACTATTTTTTCACCCAAACTGGATGATACTTTCACGTAATGATCAGTACACTAAGCCCACTTGGTTTTCCAAATCTCGTTCTTTTATGTTGAAGCGTTCGTTTCCGGTAACAGTTTTAATTTTCGCGTTTCACTCCGTTTTCTCCTATATTGGTAGATGCATTTGGAACTCTAAATCAAACACGGTTTGTGCTAGCTTCTTGAAACTTGACACAATAAAGCAGTTTCAGGTTCTATCTCTATGTTCTGTTTCCTCTTGATGTAACCTTCAGCAGTGACTGGGGAGAAACACTTTCATTGAAAGGGGTTGCCAAGCTTCCAAAAATTACGAGTCTCCAGAAATCTCAGGAACTATTTTTTCACCCAAACTGGATGACACTTTCAGTTTATAATCAGTACACTAAGCCCACTTGGTTCCCCAAATTTCGTTCTTCTATGTTGAAGCGTTCGTTTCCAGTAACAGTTTGAATTTTGGCGTTTCACTCTGTTTTCTCCTATAATGGTAGATGTATTTGGAACTCTAAATCAAACACGGTTTGTGCTAGCTTCTTGAAACTTGACACAATAAAGCAGATTCACGTTCTATCTCTATGTTCTGTTTCCACTTGATGTAGCCCTAAGCAGTGACTGGGGAGAAACACTTTCATTGAAAGGGGTTGTCAAGCTTCCAAAAATTACGAGTCTCCAGAAATATCAACAACTATTTTTTCACCCAAACTTGATGATACTTTCAGGTAATGATTTGGACACTAAGCCCACTTGGTTCCCCAAATTTCGTTCTTCTATGTTGAAGCGTTCGTTTCCAGTAACAGTCTGAATTTTGGCGTTTCACTCTGTTTTCTCCTATACTGATAGATGTATTTGGAACTCTAAATCAAACACGGTTTGTGCTAGCTTCTTGAAACTTGACATAATAAAGCAGTTTCAGGTTCTATCTCTATGTTCTTTTTCCTCTTGATGTAGCCCTAAGCAGTGACTGGGGAGAAACACTTTCATTGAAAGGGGTTGCCAAGCTTCCAAAAAATACGAGTCTCCAGAAAACTCAGCAGCTATTTTTTCACCCAAACTGGATGACACTTTCAGGTAGTGATCAGTAAACTAAGCCCACTTGGTTCCCCAAATTTCGTTCTTCTATGTTGAAGCGTTCGTTTCCAGTAACAGTTTGAATTTTGGCGTTTCACTCTGTTTTCTCCTATACTGATAGATGTATTTGGAACTCTAAATCAAACAGGGTTTGTGCTAGCTTCTTGAAACTTGACACAATAAAGCAGTTTCAGGTTCTATCTCTATGTTCTTTTTCCTCTTGATGTAGCCCTAAGCAGTGACTGGGGAGAAACACTTTCATTGAAAGGGGTTGCCAAGCTTCCAAAAATTACGAGTCTCCAGAAATCTCAGCAACTATTTTTTCACCCAAACTGGATGATACTTTCACGTAATGATCAGTACACTAAGCCCACTTGGTTTTCCAAATCTCGTTCTTTTATGTTGAAGCGTTCGTTTCCGGTAACAGTTTTAATTTTCGCGTTTCACTCCGTTTTCTCCTATATTGGTAGATGCATTTGGAACTCTAAATCAAACACGGTTTGTGCTAGCTTCTTGAAACTTGACACAATAAAGCAGTTTCAGGTTCTATCTCTATGTTCTGTTTCCTCTTGATGTAACCTTCAGCAGTGACTGGGGAGAAACACTTTCATTGAAAGGGGTTGCCAAGCTTCCAAAAATTACGAGTCTCCAGAAATCTCAGGAACTATTTTTTCACCCAAACTGGATGACACTTTCAGTTAATAATCAGTACACTAAGCCCACTTGGTTCCCCAAATTTCGTTCTTCTATGTTGAAGCGTTCGTTTCCAGTAACAGTCTGAATTTTGGCGTTTCACTCTGTTTTCTCCTATAATGGTAGATGTATTTGGAACTCTAAATCAAACACGGTTTGTGCTAGCTTCTTGAAACTTGACACAATAAAGCAGATTCACGTTCTATCTCTATGTTCTGTTTCCACTTGATGTAGCCCTAAGCAGTGACTGGGGAGAAACACTTTCATTGAAAGGGGTTGTCAAGCTTCCAAAAATTACGAGTCTCCAGAAATATCAACAACTATTTTTTCACCCAAACTTGATGATACTTTCAGGTAATGATTTGGACACTAAGCCCACTTGGTTCCCCAAATTTCGTTCTTCTATGTTGAAGCGTTCGTTTCCAGTAACAGTCTGAATTTTGGCGTTTCACTCTGTTTTCTCCTATACTGATAGATGTATTTGGAACTCTAAATCAAACACGGTTTGTGCTAGCTTCTTGAAACTTGACACAATAAAGCAGTTTCAGGTTCTATCTCTATGTTCTTTTTCCTCTTGATGTAGCCCTAAGCAGTGACTGGGGAGAAACACTTTCATTGAAAGGGGTTGCCAAGCTTCCAAAAATTAGGAGTCTCCAGAAAACTCAGCAGCTATTTTTTCACCCAAACTGGATGACACTTTCAGGTAATGATCAGTAAACTAAGCCCACTTGGTTCCCCAAATTTCGTTCTTCTATGTTGAAGCGTTCGTTTCCAGTAACAGTTTGAATTTTGGCGTTTCACTCTGTTTTATCATATACTGATAGATGTATTTTGAACTCTAAATCAAACACGGTTTGTGCTAGCTTCTTGAAACTTGACACAATAAAGCAGTTTCACGTTCTATCTCTATATTCTGTTTCCTCTTGATGTAGCCCTAAGCAGTGACTGGGGAGAAACACTTTCATTGAAAGGGGTTGCCAAGCTTCCAAAAATTACGAGTCTCCAGAAATCTCAGCAACTATTTTTTCACCCAAACTGGATGACACTTTCAGGTAATGATCAGTACACTAAGCCCACTTGGTTCCCCAAATTTCGTTCTTTTATGTTGAAGCGTTCGTTTCCAGTAACAGTTTGAATTTTGGCGTTTCACTCTGTTTTATCCTATACTGATAGATGTATTTGGAACTCTAAATCAAACATGGTTTGTGCTAGCATCTTGAAACTTGACACAATAAAGCAGTTTCACGTTCTATCTCTATGTTCTGTTTCCTCTTGATGTAGCCCTAAGCAGTGACTGGGGAGAAACACTTTCATTGAAAGGGGTTGCCAAGCTTCCAAAAATTACGAGTCTCCAGAAATCTCAGCAACTATTTTTTCACCCAAACTGGATGATACTTTCAGGTAATGATCAGTACACTAAGCCCACTTGGTTCCCCAAATTTCGTTCTTCTATATTGAAGCGTTCGTTTCCAGTAACAGTTTGAATTTTGGCGTTTCACTCTGTGTTCTCCTATACTGATAGATGTATTTGGAACTCTAAATCAAACACGGTTTGTGCTAGCTTCTTGAAACTTGACACAATAAAGCAGTTTCACGTTCTATTTCTATGTTCTGTTTCCTCTTGATGTAGCCATAAGCATTGACTGGGGAGAAACACTTTCATTGAAAGGGGTTGCCAAGCTTCCAAAAATTACGAGTCTCCAGAAATCTCAGCAACTATTTTTTCACCCAAACTGGATGATACTTTCAGTTAATGATCAGTACACTAAGCCCACTTGGTTCCCCAAATTTCGTTCTTCTATGTTGAAGCGTTCGTTTCCAGTAACAGTTTGAATTTTGGCGTTTCACTCTGTTTTCTCCTATACTGATAGATGTATTTGGAACTCTAAATCAAACACGGTTTGTGCTAGCTTCTTGAAACTTGACACAATAAAGCAGTTTCACGTTCTATCTCTATGTTCTGTTTCCACTTGATGTAGCCCTAAGCAGTGACTGGGGAGAAACACTTTCATTGAAAGGGGTTTTCAAGCTTCCAAAAATTACGAGTCTCCAGAAATCTCAGGAACTATTTTTTCACCCAAACTGGATGACACTTTCAGTTAATAATCAGTACACTAAGCCCACTTGGTTCCCCAAATTTCGTTCTTCTATGTTGAAGCGTTCGTTTCCAGTAACAGTCTGAATTTTGGCGTTTCACTCTGTTTTCTCCTATACTGATAGATGTATTTGGAACTCTAAATCAAACACGGTTTGTGCTAGCTTCTTGAAACTTGACACAATAAAGCAGTTTCACGTTCTATCTCTATGTTCTGTTTCCTCTTGATGTAGCCCTAAGCAGTGACTGGGGAGAAACACTTTCATTGAAAGGGGTTGCCAAGCTTCCAAAAATTACGAGTCTCCAGAAATCTCAGCAACTATTTTTTCACCCAAACTGGATGATACATTCTGGTAATGATCAGTACACTAAGCCCACTTGGTTCCCCAAATCTCGTTCTTTTATGTTGAAGCGTTCGTTTCCGGTAACAGTTTTAATTTTCGCGTTTCACTCCTTTTTCTCCTATATTGGTAGATGCATTTGGAACTCTAAATCAAACACGGTTTGTGCTAGCTTCTTGAAACTTGACACAATAAAGCAGTTTCACGTTCTATCTCTATGTTCTATTTCCTCTTGATGTAGCCCTAAGCAGTGACTGGGGAGAAACACTTTCATTGAAAGGGGTTGCCAAGCTTCCAAAAATTACGAGTCTCCAGAAATCTCAGCAACTATTTTTTCACCCAAACTGGATGATACTTTCAGGTAATGATCAGTACACTAAGCCCACTTGGTTCCCCAAATTTCGTTCTTCTATGTTGAAGCGTTCGTTTCCAGTAACAGTTTGAATTTTGGCGTTTCAGTCTGTGTTCTCCTATACTGATAGATGTATTTGGATCTCTAAATAAAACACGGTTTGTGCTAGCTTCTTGAAACTTGACACAATAAAGCAGTTTCACGTTCTATCTCTATGTTCTGTTTCCTCTTGATGTAGCCCTAAGCAGTGACTGGGGAGAAACACTTTCATTGAAAGGGGTTGCCAAGCTTCCAAAAATTACGAGTCTCCAGAAATCTCAGCAACTATTTTTTCACCCAAACTGGATGATACTTTCACGTAATGATCAGTACACTAAGCCCACTTGGTTCCCCAAATCTCGTTCTTTTATGTTGAAGCGTTCGTTTCCGGTAACAGTTTTAATTTTCGCGTTTCACTCCTTTTTCTCCTATATTGGTAGATGCATTTGGAACTCTAAATCAAACACGGTTTGTGCTAGCTTCTTGAAACTTGACACAATAAAGCAGTTTCACGTTCTATCTCTATGTTCTGTTTCCTCTTGAT
This sequence comes from Spermophilus citellus, assembly GCF_964194105.1. Lineage (NCBI taxonomy): Eukaryota > Metazoa > Chordata > Mammalia > Rodentia > Sciuridae > Spermophilus > Spermophilus citellus. Next base: position 47,559 of record NW_027672821.1, on the reverse strand, counting down.
GTAGCCCTAAGCAGTGACTGGGGAGAAACACTTTCATTGAAAGGGGTTGCCAAGCTTCCAAAAATTACGAGTCTCCAGAAATCTCAGCAACTATTTTTTCACCCAAACTGGATGATACTTTCAGGTAATGATCAGTACACTAAGCCCACTTGGTTCCCCAAATTTCGTTCTTCTATGTTGAAGCGTTCGTTTCCAGTAACAGTTTGAATTTTGGCGTTTCACTCTGTTTTCTCCTATACTGATAGATGTATTTGGAACTCTAAATCAAACACGGTTTGTGCTAGCTTCTTGAAACTTGACACAATAAAGCAGTTTCACGTTCTATCTCTATGTTCTGTTTCGTCTTGATGTAGCCCTAAGCAGTGACTGGGGAGAAACACTTTCATTGAAAGGGGTTGCCAAGCTTCCAAAAATTACGAGTCTCCAGAAATCTCAGCAACTATTTTTTCACCCAAACTGGATGATACTTTCACGTAATGATCAGTACACTAAGCCCACTTGGTTCCCCAAATCTCGTTCTTTTATGTTGAAGCGTTCGTTTCCGGTAACAGTTTTAATTTTCGCGTTTCACTCCTTTTTCTCCTATATTGGTAGATGCATTTGGAACTCTAAATCAAACACGGTTTGTGCTAGCTTCTTGAAACTTGACACAATAAAGCAGTTTCACGTTCTATCTCTATGTTCTGTTTCCTCTTGATGTAGCCCTAAGCAGTGACTGGGGAGAAACACTTTCATTGAAAGGGGTTGCCAAGCTTCCAAAAATTACGAGTCTCCAGAAATCTCAGCAACTATTTTTTCACCCAAACTGGATGATACTTTCAGGTAATGATCAGTACACTAAGCCCACTTGGTTCCCCAAATTTTGTTCTTCTATGTTGAAGCGTTCGTTTCCAGTAACAGTTTGAATTTTGGCGTTTCACTCTGTGTTCTCCTATACTGATAGATGTATTTGGAACTCTAAATCAAACACGGTTTGTGCTAGCTTCTTGAAACTTGACACAATAAAGCAGTTTCACGTTCTATCTCTATGTTCTGTTTCCTCTTGATGTAGCCCTAAGCAGTGACTGGGGAGAAACACTTTCATTGAAAGGGGTTGCCAAGCTTCCAAAAATTACGAGTCTCCAGAAATCTCAGCAACTATTTTTTCACCCAAACTGGATGATACTTTCACGTAATGATCAGTACACTAAGCCCACTTGGTTCCCCAAATCTCGTTCTTTTATGTTGAAGCGTTCGTTTCCGGTAACAGTTTTAATTTTCGCGTTTCACTCCTTTTTCTCCTATATTGGTAGATGCATTTGGAACTCTAAATCAAACACGGTTTGTGCTAGCTTCTTGAAACTTGACACAATAAAGCAGTTTCACGTTCTATCTCTATGTTCTGTTTCCTCCTGATATAGCCCTAAGCAGTGACTGGGGAGAAACACTTTCATTGAAAGGGGTTGCCAAGCTTCCAAAAATTACGAGTCTCCAGAAATCTCAGCAACTATTTTTTCACCCAAACTGGATGATACTTTCAGGTAATGATCAGTACACTAAGCCCACTTGGTTCCCCAAATTTCGTTCTTCTATGTTGAAGCGTTCGTTTCCAGTAACAGTTTGAATTTTGGCGTTTCACTCTGTTTTCTCCTATACTGATAGATGTATTTGGAACTCTAAATAAAACACGGTTTGTGCTAGCATCTTGAAACTTGACACAATAAAGCAGTTTCACGTTCTATCTCTATGTTCTGTTTCCTCTTGATGTAACCCTCAGCAGTGACTGGGGAGAAACACTTTCATTGAAAGGGGTTGCCAAGCTTCCAAAAATTACGAGTCTCCAGAAATCTCAGCAACTATTTTTTCACCCAAACTGGATGATACTTTCACGTAATGATCAGTACACTAAGCCCACTTGGTTCCCCAAATTTCGTTCTTCTATATTGAAGCGTTCGTTTCCAGTAACAGTTTGAATTTTGGCGTTTCACTCTGTGTTCTCCTATACTGATAGATGTATTTGGAACTCTAAATCAAACACGGTTTGTGCTAGCTTCTTGAAACTTGACACAATAAAGCAGTTTCACGTTCTATCTCTATGTTCTGTTTCCACTTGATGTAGCCCTAAGCAGTGACTGGGGAGAAACACTTTCATTGAAAGGGGTTGTCAAGCTTCCAAAAATTACGAGTCTCCAGAAATATCAACAACTATTTTTTCACCCAAACTTGAATATACTTTCAGGTAATGATCAGGACACTAAGCCCACTTGGTTCCCCAAATTTCGTTCTTCTATGTTGAAGCGTTCGTTTCCAGTAACAGTCTGAATTTTGGCGTTTCACTCTGTTTTCTCCTATACTGATAGATGTATTTGGAACTCTAAATCAAACACGGTTTGTGCTAGCTTCTTGAAACTTGACACAATAAAGCAGTTTCACGTTCTATCTCTATGTTCTGTTTCCACTTGATGTAGCCCTAAGCAGTGACTGGGGAGAAACACTTTCATTGAAAGGGGTTGCCAAGCTTCCAAAAATTACGAGTCTCCAGAAATCTCAGCAACTATTTTTCACCCAAACTGGATGATACTTTCAGGTAATGATCAGTACACTAAGCCCACTTGGTTCCCCAAATTTCGTTCTTCTATGTTGAAGCGTTCGTTTCCAGTAACAGTTTGAATTTTGGCGTTTCACTCTGTGTTCTCCTATACTGATAGATGTATTTGGAACTCTAAATAAAACACGGTTTGTGCTAGCTTCTTGAAACTTGACACAATAAAGCAGTATCACGTTCTATCTCTATGTTCTGTTTCCTCTTGATGTAGCCCTAAGCAGTGACTGGGGAGAAACACTTTCATTGAAAGGGGTTGCCAAGCTTCCAAAAATTACGAGTCTCCAGAAATCTCAGCAACTATTTTTTCACCCAAACTGGATGATACTTTCAGTTAATGATCAGTACACTAAGCCCACTTGGTTCCCCAAATTTCGTTCTTCTATGTTGAAGCGTTCGTTTCCAGTAACAGTTTGAATTTTGGCGTTTCACTCTGTTTTCTCCTATACTGATGGATGTATTTGGAACTCTAAATCAAACACAGTTTGTGCTAGCTTCTTGAAACTTGACACAATAAAGCAGTTTCACGTTCTATCTCTATGTTCTGTTTCCACTTGATGTAGCCCTAAGCAGTGACTGGGGAGAAACACTTTCATTGAAAGGGGTTGTCAAGCTTCCAAAAATTACGAGTCTCCAGAAATATCAACAACTATTTTTTCACCCAAACTTGAATATACTTTCAGGTAATGATCAGGACACTAAGCCCACTTGGTTCCCCAAATTTCGTTCTTCTATGTTGAAGCGTTCGTTTCCAGTAACAGTCTGAATTTTGGCGTTTCACTCTGTTTTCTCCTATAATGGTAGATGTATTTGGAACTCTAAATCAAACACGGTTTGTGCTAGCTTCTTGAAACTTGACACAATAAAGCAGTTTCACGTTCTATCTCTATGTTCTGTTTCCTCTTGATGTAGCCCTAAGCAGTGACTGGGGAGAAACACTTTCATTGAAAGGGGTTGCCAAGCTTCCAAAAATTACGAGTCTCCAGAAATCTCAGCAACTATTTTTTCACCCAAACTGGATGATACTTTCACGTAATGATCAGTACACTAAGCCCACTTGGTTCCCCAAATCTCGTTCTTTTATGTTGAAGCGTTCGTTTCCGGTAACAGTTTTAATTTTCGCGTTTCACTCCTTTTTCTCCTATATTGGTAGATGCATTTGGAACTCTAAATCAAACACGGTTTGTGCTAGCTTCTTGAAACTTGACACAATAAAGCAGTTTCACGTTCTATCTCTATGTTCTGTTTCCTCTTGATGTAGCCCTAAGCAGTGACTGGGGAGAAACACTTTCATTGAAAGGGGTTGCCAAGCTTCCAAAAATTACGAGTCTCCAGAAATCTCAGCAACTATTTTTTCACCCAAACTGGATGATACTTTCAGGTAATGATCAGTACACTAAGCCCACTTGGTTCCCCAAATTTCGTTCTTCTATGTTGAAGCGTTCGTTTCCAGTAACAGTCTGAATTTTGGCGTTTCACTCTGTTTTCTCCTATAATGGTAGATGTATTTGGAACTCTAAATCAAACACGGTTTGTGCTAGCTTCTTGAAACTTGACACAATAAAGCAGTTTCACGTTCTATCTCTATGTTCTGTTTCCTCTTGATGTAGCCCTAAGCAGTGACTGGGGAGAAACACTTTCATTGAAAGGGGTTGCCAAGCTTCCAAAAATTACGAGTCTCCAGAAATCTCAGCAACTATTTTTTCACCCAAACTGGATGATACTTTCACGTAATGATCAGTACACTAAGCCCACTTGGTTCCCCAAATCTCGTTCTTTTATGTTGAAGCGTTCGTTTCCGGTAACAGTTTTAATTTTCGCGTTTCACTCCTTTTTCTCCTATATTGGTAGATGCATTTGGAACTCTAAATCAAACACGGTTTGTGCTAGCTTCTTGAAACTTGACACAATAAAGCAGTTTCACGTTCTATCTCTATGTTCTGTTTCCTCTTGATGTAGCCCTAAGCAGTGACTGGGGAGAAACACTTTCATTGAAAGGGGTTGCCAAGCTTCCAAAAATTACGAGTCTCCAGAAATCTCAGCAACTATTTTTTCACCCAAACTGGATGACACTTTCAGGTAATGATCAGTACACTAAGCCCACTTGGTTCCCCAAATTTCGTTCTTCTATGTTGAAGCGTTCGTTTCCAGTAACAGTTTGAATTTTGGCGTTTCACTCTGTGTTCTCCTATACTGATAGATGTATTTGGAACTCTAAATAAAACACGGTTTGTGCTAGCTTCTTGAAACTTGACACAATAAAGCAGTTTCACGTTCTATCTCTATGTTCTGTTTCCTCTTGATGTAGCCCTAAGCAGTGACTGGGGAGAAACACTTTCATTGAAAGGGGTTGCCAAGCTTCCAAAAATTACGAGTCTCCAGAAATCTCAGCAACTATTTTTTCACCCAAACTGGATGATACTTTCACGTAATGATCAGTACACTAAGCCCACTTGGTTCCCCAAATCTCGTTCTTTTATGTTGAAGCGTTCGTTTCCGGTAACAGTTTTAATTTTCGCGTTTCACTCCTTTTTCTCCTATATTGGTAGATGCATTGGGAACTCTAAATCAAACACGGTTTGTGCTAGCTTCTTGAAACTTGACACAATAAAGCAGTTTCACGTTCTATCTCTATGTTCTGTTTCCTCTTGATGTAGCCCTAAGCAGTGACTGGGGAGAAACACTTTCATTGAAAGGGGTTGCCAAGCTTCCAAAAATTACGAGTCTCCAGAAATCTCAGCAACTATTTTTTCACCCAAACTGGATGATACTTTCAGGTAATAATCAGTACACTAAGCCCACTTGGTTCCCCAAATTTCGTTCTTCTATGTTGAAGCGTTCGTTTCCAGTAACAGTTTGAATTTTGGCATTTCACTCTGTTTTCTCCTATACTGATAGATGTATTTGGAACTCTAAATAAAACACGGTTTGTGCTAGCTTCTTGAAACTTGACACAATAAAGCAGTTTCACGTTCTATCTCTATGTTCTGTTTCCTCTTGATGTAGCCCTAAGCAGTGACTGGGGAGAAACACTTTCATTGAAAGGGGTTGCCAAGCTTCCAAAAATTACGAGTCTCCAGAAATCTCAGCAACTATTTTTTCACCCAAACTGGATGATACTTTCACGTAATGATCAGTACACTAAGCCCACTTGGTTCCCCAAATCTCGTTCTTTTATGTTGAAGCGTTCGTTTCCGGTAACAGTTTTAATTTTCGCGTTTCACTCCGTTTTCTCCTATATTGGTAGATGCATTTGGAACTCTAAATCAAACACGGTTTGTGCTAGCTTCTTGAAACTTGACACAATAAAGCAGTTTCAGGTTCTATCTCTATGTTCTGTTTCCTCTTGATGTAACCCTCAGCAGTGACTGGGGAGAAACACTTTCATTGAAAGGGGTTGCCAAGCTTCCAATAATTACGAGTCTCCAGAAATCTCAGCAACTATTTTTTCACCCAAACTGGATGACACTTTCAGGTAATAATCAGTACACTAAGCCCACTTGGTTCCCCAAATTTCGTTCTTCTATGTTGAAGCGTTCGTTTCCAGTAACAGTTTGAATTTTGGCATTTCACTCTGTTTTCTCCTATAATGGTAGATGTATTTGGAACTCTAAATCAAACACGGTTTGTGCTAGCTTCTTGAAACTTGACACAATAAAGCAGATTCACGTTCTATCTCTATGTTCTGTTTCCACTTGATGTAGGCCTAAGCAGTGACTGGGGAGAAACACTTTCATTGAAAGGGGTTGTCAAGCTTCCAAAAATTACGAGTCTCCAGAAATATCAACAACTATTTTTTCACCCAAACTTGATGATACTTTCAGGTAATGATTTGGACACTAAGCCCACTTGGTTCCCCAAATGTCGTTCTTCTATGTTGAAGCGTTCGTTTCCAGTAACAGTCTGAATTTTGGCGTTTCACTCTGTTTTCTCCTATACTGATAGATGTATTTGGAACTCTAAATCAAACACGGTTTGTGCTAGCTTCTTGAAACTTGACACAATAAAGCAGTTTCAGGTTCTATCTCTATGTTCTTTTTCCTCTTGATGTAGCCCTAAGCAGTGACTGGGGAGAAACACTTTCATTGAAAGGGGTTGCCAAGCTTCCAAAAATTACGAGTCTCCAGAAATCTCAGCAACTATTTTTTCACCCAAACTGGATGATACTTTCAGGTAATGATCAGTACACTAAGCCCACTTGGTTCCCCAAATTTCGTTCTTCTATGTTGAAGCGTTCGTTTCCAGTAACAGTTTGAATTTTGGCGTTTCACTCTGTTTTCTCCTATACTGATAGATGTATTTGGAACTCTAAATCAAACACGGTTTGTGCTAGCTTCTTGAAACTTGACACAATAAAGCAGTTTCACGTTCTATCTCTATGTTCTGTTTCCTCTTGATGTAGCCCTAAGCAGTGACTGGGGAGAAACACTTTCATTGAAAGGGGTTGCCAAGCTTCCAAAAATTACGAGTCTCCAGAAATCTCAGCAACTATTTTTTCACCCAAACTGGATGATACTTTCACGTAATGATCAGTACACTAAGCCCACTTGGTTCCCCAAATTTCGTTCTTCTATGTTGAAGCGTTCGTTTCCAGTAACAGTTTGAATTTTGGCGTTTCACTCTGTTTTCTCCTATACTGATAGATGTATTTGGAACTCTAAATCAAACACGGTTTGTGCTAGCTTCTTGAAACTTGACACAATAAAGCAGTTTCACGTTCTATCTCTATGTTCTTTTTCCTTTTGATGTAGCCCTAAGCAGTGACTGGGGAGAAACACTTTCATTGAAAGGGGTTGTGAAGCTTCCAAAAATTAGGAGTCTCCAGAAATATCAACAACTATTTTTTCACCCAAACTTGAATATACTTTCAGGTAATGATCAGGACACTAAGCCCACTTGGTTCCCCAAATTTCGTTCTTCTATGTTGAAGCGTTCGTTTCCAGTAACAGTCTGAATTTTGGCGTTTCACTCTGTTTTCTCCTATACTGATAGATGTATTTGGAACTCTAAATCAAACACGGTTTGTGCTAGCTTCTTGAAACTTGACACAATAAAGCAGTTTCATGTTCTATCTCTATGTTCTGTTTCCTCTTGATGTAGCGCTAAGCAGTGACTGGGGAGAAACACTTTCATTAAAAGGGGTTGCCAAGCTTCCAAAAATTACGAGTCTCCAGAAATCTCAGCAACTATTTTTTCACCCAAACTGGATGATACTTTCACGTAATGATCAGTACACTAAGCCCACTTGGTTCCCCAAATCTCGTTCTTTTATGTTGAAGCGTTCGTTTCCGGTAACAGTTTTAATTTTCGCGTTTCACTCCTTTTTCTCCTATATTGGTAGATGCATTTGGAACTCTAAATCAAACACGGTTTGTGCTAGCTTCTTGAAACTTGACACAATAAAGCAGTTTCACGTTCTATCTCTATGTTCTGTTTCCTCTTGATGTAGCCCTAAGCAGTGACTGGGGAGAAACACTTTCATTGAAAGGGGTTGCCAAGCTTCCAAAAATTAGGAGTCTCCAGAAATCTCAGCAACTATTTTTTCACCCAAACTGGATGATACTTTCAGGTAATGATCAGTACACTAAGCCCACTTGGTTCCCCAAATTTCGTTCTTCTATGTTGAAGCGTTCGTTTCCAGTAACAGTTTGAATTTTGGCGTTTCACTCTGTGTTCTCCTATACTGATAGATGTATTTGGAACTCTAAATAAAACACGGTTTGTGCTAGCTTCTTGAAACTTGACACAATAAAGCAGTTTCACGTTCTATCTCTATGTTCTGTTTCCTCTTGATGTAGCCCTAAGCAGTGACTGGGGAGAAACACTTTCATTGAAAGGGGTTGCCAAGCTTCCAAAAATTACGAGTCTCCAGAAATCTCAGCAACTATTTTTTCACCCAAACTGGATGATACTTTCACGTAATGATCAGTACACTAAGCCCACTTGGTTCCCCAAATCTCGTTCTTTTATGTTGAAGCGTTCGTTTCCGGTAACAGTTTTAATTTTCGCGTTTCACTCCGTTTTCTCCTATATTGGTAGATGCATTTGGAACTCTAAATCAAACACGGTTTGTGCTAGCTTCTTGAAACTTGACACAATAAAGCAGTTTCAGGTTCTATCTCTATGTTCTGTTTCCTCTTGATGTAACCCTCAGCAGTGACTGGGGAGAAACACTTTCATTGAAAGGGGTTGCCAAGCTTCCAATAATTACGAGTCTCCAGAAATCTCAGCAACTATTTTTTCACCCAAACTGGATGACACTTTCAGGTAATAATCAGTACACTAAGCCCACTTGGTTCCCCAAATTTCGTTCTTCTATGTTGAAGCGTTCGTTTCCAGTAACAGTTTGAATTTTGGCATTTCACTCTGTTTTCTCCTATAATGGTAGATGTATTTGGAACTCTAAATCAAACACGGTTTGTGCTAGCTTCTTGAAACTTGACACAATAAAGCAGATTCACGTTCTATCTCTATGTTCTGTTTCCACTTGATGTAGCCCTAAGCAGTGACTGGGGAGAAACACTTTCATTGAAAGGGGTTGTCAAGCTTCCAAAAATTACGAGTCTCCAGAAATATCAACAACTATTTTTTCACCCAAACTTGATGATACTTTCAGGTAATGATTTGGACACTAAGCCCACTTGGTTCCCCAAATGTCGTTCTTCTATGTTGAAGCGTTCGTTTCCAGTAACAGTCTGAATTTTGGCGTTTCACTCTGTTTTCTCCTATACTGATAGATGTATTTGGAACTCTAAATCAAACACGGTTTGTGCTAGCTTCTTGAAACTTGACACAATAAAGCAGTTTCAGGTTCTATCTCTATGTTCTTTTTCCTCTTGATGTAGCCCTAAGCAGTGACTGGGGAGAAACACTTTCATTGAAAGGGGTTGCCAAGCTTCCAAAAATTACGAGTCTCCAGAAATCTCAGCAACTATTTTTTCACCCAAACTGGATGATACTTTCAGGTAATGATCAGTACACTAAGCCCACTTGGTTCCCCAAATTTCGTTCTTCTATGTTGAAGCGTTCGTTTCCAGTAACAGTTTGAATTTTGGCGTTTCACTCTGTTTTCTCCTATACTGATAGATGTATTTGGAACTCTAAATCAAACACGGTTTGTGCTAGCTTCTTGAAACTTGACACAATAAAGCAGTTTCACGTTCTATCTCTATGTTCTGTTTCCTCTTGATGTAGCCCTAAGCAGTGACTGGGGAGAAACACTTTCATTGAAAGGGGTTGCCAAGCTTCCAAAAATTACGAGTCTCCAGAAATCTCAGCAACTATTTTTTCACCCAAACTGGATGATACTTTCACGTAATGATCAGTACACTAAGCCCACTTGGTTCCCCAAATCTCGTTCTTTTATGTTGAAGCGTTCGTTTCCGGTAACAGTTTTAATTTTCGCGTTTCACTCCTTTTTCTCCTATATTGGTAGATGCATTTGGAACTCTAAATCAAACACGGTTTGTGCTAGCTTCTTGAAACTTGACACAATAAAGCAGTTTCACGTTCTCTCTCTATGTTCTGTTTCCTCTTGATGTAGCCCTAAGCAGTGACTGGGGAGAAACACTTTCATTGAAAGGGGTTGCCAAGCTTCCAAAAATTACGAGTCTCCAGAAATCTCAGCAACTATTTTTTCACCCAAACTGGATGATACTTTCAGCTAATGATCAGTACACTAAGCCCACTTGGTTCCCCAAATTTTGTTCTTCTATGTTGAAGCGTTCGTTTCCAGTAACAGTTTGAATTTTGGCGTTTCACTCTGTGTTCTCCTATACTGATAGATGTATTTGGAACTCTAAATCAAACACGGTTTGTGCTAGCTTCTTGAAACTTGACACAATAAAGCAGTTTCACGTTCTATCTCTATGTTCTGTTTCCTCTTGATGTAGCCCTAAGCAGTGACTGGGGAGAAACACTTTCATTGAAAGGGGTTGCCAAGCTTCCAAAAATTACGAGTCTCCAGAAATCTCAGCAACTATTTTTTCACCCAAACTGGATGATACTTTCACGTAATGATCAGTACACTAAGCCCACTTGGTTCCCCAAATCTCGTTCTTTTATGTTGAAGCGTTCGTTTCCGGTAACAGTTTTAATTTTCGCGTTTCACTCCTTTTTCTCCTATATTGGTAGATGCATTTGGAACTCTAAATCAAACACGGTTTGTGCTAGCTTCTTGAAACTTGACACAATATAGCAGTTTCACGTTCTATTTCTATGTTCTGTTTCCTCTTGATGTAGCCCTAAGCATTGACTGGGGAGAAACACTTTCATTGAAAGGGGTTGCCAAGCTTCCAAAAATTACGAGTCTCCTGAAATCTCAGCAACTATTTTTTCACCCAAACTGGATGATACTTTCAGGTAATGATCAGTACACTAAGCCCACTTGGTTCCCCAAATTTCGTTCTTCTATGTTGAAGCGTTCGTTTCCAGTAACAGTTTGAATTTTGGCGTTTCACTCTGTTTTCTCCTATACTGATAGATGTATTTGGAACTCTAAATAAAACACGGTTTGTGGTAGCTTCTTGAAACTTGACACAATAAAGCAGTTTCAGGTTCTATCTCTATGTTCTGTTTCCTCTTGATGTAACCCTCAGCAGTGACTGGGGAGAAACACTTTCATTGAAAGGGGTTGCCAAGCTTCCAAAAATTACGAGTCTCCAGAAATCTCAGGAACTATTTTTTCACCCAAACTGGATGACACTTTCAGGTAATAATCAGTACACTAAGCCCACTTGGTTCCCCAAATTTCGTTCTTCTATGTTGAAGCGTTCGTTTCCAGTAACAGTTTGAATTTTGGCATTTCACTCTGTTTTCTCCTATAATGGTAGATGTATTTGGAACTCTAAATCAAACACGGTTTGTGTTAGCTTCTTGAAACTTGACACAATAAAGCAGATTCACGTTCTATCTCTATGTTCTGTTTCCACTTGATGTAGCCCTAAGCAGTGACTGGGGAGAAACACTTTCATTGAAAGGGGTTGTCAAGCTTCCAAAAATTACGAGTCTCCAGAAATATCAACAACTATTTTTTCACCCAAACTTGATGATACTTTCAGGTAATGATTTGGACACTAAGCCCACTTGGTTCCCCAAATGTCGTTCTTCTATGTTGAAGCGTTCGTTTCCAGTAACAGTCTGAATTTTGGCGTTTCACTCTGTTTTCTCCTATACTGATAGATGTATTTGGAACTCTAAATCAAACACGGTTTGTGCTAGCTTCTTGAAACTTGACACAATAAAGCAGTTTCAGGTTCTATCTCTATGTTCTTTTTCCTCTTGATGTAGCCCTAAGCAGTGACTGGGGAGAAACACTTTCATTGAAAGGGGTTGCCAAGCTTCCAAAAAATACGTCTCCAGAAAACTCAGCAGCTATTTTTTCACCCAAACTGGATGACACTTTCAGGTAATGATCAGTAAACTAAGCCCACTTGGTTCCCCAAATTTCGTTCTTCTATGTTGAAGCGTTCGTTTCCAGTAACAGTTTGAATTTTGGCGTTTCACTCTGTTTTCTCCTATACTGATAGATGTATTTGGAACTCTAAATCAAACAGGGTTTGTGCTAGCTTCTTGAAACTTGACACAATAAAGCAGTTTCAGGTTCTATCTCTATGTTCTTTTTCCTCTTGATGTAGCCCTAAGCAGTGACTGGGGAGAAACACTTTCATTGAAAGGGGTTGCCAAGCTTCCAAAAATTACGAGTCTCCAGAAATCTCAGCAACTATTTTTTCACCCAAACTGGATGATACTTTCACGTAATGATCAGTACACTAAGTCCACTTGGTTTTCCAAATCTCGTTCCTTTATGTTGAAGCGTTCGTTTCCGGTAACAGTTTTAATTTTCGCGTTTCACTCCGTTTTCTCCTATATTGGTAGATGCATTTGGAACTCTAAATCAAACACGGTTTGTGCTAGCTTCTTGAAACTTGAAACAATAAAGCAGATTCACGTTCTATCTCTATGTTCTGTTTCCACTTGATGTAGCCCTAAGCAGTGACTGGGGAGAAACACTTTCATTGAAAGGGGTTGTCAAGCTTCCAAAAATTACGAGTCTCCAGAAATATCAACAACTATTTTTTCAACCAAACTGGATGATACTTTCACGTAATGAGTTGGACACTAAGCCCACTTGGTTCCCCAAATTTCGTTCTTCTATGTTGAAGCGTTCGTTTCCAGTAACAGTCTGAATTTTGGCGTTTCACTCTGTTTTCTCCTATACTGATAGATGTATTTGGAACTCTAAATCAAACACGGTTTGTGCTAGCTTCTTGAAACTTGACACAATAAAGCAGTTTCAGGTTCTATCTCTATGTTCTTTTTCCTCTTGATGTAGCCCTAAGCAGTGACTGGGGAGAAACACTTTCATTGAAAGGGGTTGCCAAGCTTCCAAAAATTAGGAGTCTCCAGAAAACTCAGCAGCTATTTTTTCACCCAAACTGGATGACACTTTCAGGTAATGATCAGTAAACTAAGCCCACTTGGTTCCCCAAATTTCGTTCTTCTATGTTGAAGCGTTCGTTTCCAGTAACAGTTTGAATTTTGGCGTTTCACTCTGTTTTATCCTATACTGATAGATGTATTTTGAACTCTAAATCAAACACGGTTTGTGCTAGCTTCTTGAAACTTGACACAATAAAGCAGTTTCACGTTCTATCTCTATATTCTGTTTCCTCTTGATGTAGCCCAAAGCAGTGACTGGGGAGAAACACTTTCATTGAAAGGGGTTGCCAAGCTTCCAAAAATTACGAGTCTCCAGAAATCTCAGCAACTATTTTTTCACCCAAACTGGATGATACTTTCAGGTAATGATCAGTACACTAAGCCCACTTGGTTCCCCAAATTTGTTCTTCTATGTTGAAGCGTTCGTTTCCAGTAACAGTTTGAATTTTGGCGATTCACTCTGTTTTCTCCTATACTGATAGATGTATTTGGAACTCTAAATAAAACACGGTTTGTGCTAGCTTCTTGAAACTTGACACAATAAAGCAGTTTCACGTTCTATCTTATGTTCTGTTTCCTCTTGATGTAGCCCTAAGCAGTGACTGGGGAGAAACACTTTCATTGAAAGGGGTTGCCAAGCTTCCAAAAATTAGGAGTCTCCAGAAATCTCAGCAACTATTTTTTCACCCAAACTGGATGATACTTTCAGGTAATTATCAGTACACTAAGCCCACTTGGTTCCCCAAATTTCGTTCTTCTATGTTGAAGCGTTCGTTTCCAGTAACAGATTGAATTTTGGCGTTTCACTCTGTTTTCTCCTATAATGGTAGATGTATTTGGAACTCTAAATCAAACACGGTTTGTGCTAGCTTCTTGAAACTTGACACAATAAAGCAGATTCAGGTTCTATCTCTATGTTCTGTTTCCACTTGATGTAGCCCTAAGCAGTGACTGGGGAGAAACACTTTCATTGAAAGGGGTTGTCAAGCTTCCAAAAATTACAAGTCTCCAGAAATATCAACAACTATTTTTTCACCCAAACTTGATGTTACTTTCAAGTAATGATCAGGACACTAAGCCCACTTGGTTCCACAAATTTCGTTCTTCTATGTTGAAGCGTTCGTTTCCAGTAACAGTCTGAATTTTGGCGTTTCACTCTGTTTTCTCCTATACTGATAGATGTATTTGGAACTCTAAATCAAACACGGTTTGTGCTAGCTTCTTGAAACTTGACACAATAAAGCAGTTTCACGTTCTATCTCTATGTTCTGTTTCCTCTTGATGTAGCCCTAAGCAGTGACTGGGGAGAAACACTTTCATTGAAAGGGTTGCCAAGCTTCCAAAAATTACGAGTCTCCAGAAATCTCAGCAACTATTTTTTCACCCAAACTGGATGATACTTTCACGTAATGATCAGTACACTAAGCCCACTTGGTTCCCCAAATCTCGTTCTTTTATGTTGAAGCGTTCGTTTCCGGTAACAGTTTTAATTTTCGCGTTTCACTCCGTTTTCTCCTATATTGGTAGATGCATTTGGAACTCTAAATCAAACACGGTTTGTGCTAGCTTCTTGAAACTTCACACAATAAAGCAGTTTCAGGTTCTATCTCTATGTTCTGTTTCCTCTTGATGTAACCCTCAGCAGTGACTGGGGAGAAACACTTTCATTGAAAGGGGTTGCCAAGCTTCCAAAAATTACGAGTCTCCAGAAATCTCAGGAACTATTTTTTCACCCAAACTGGATGACACTTTCAGATAATGATCAGTACACTAAGCCCACTTGGTTCCCCAAATTTCGTTCTTCTATGTTGAAGCGTTCGTTTCCAGTAACAGTTTGAATTTTGGCGTTTCACTCTGTTTTCTCCTATACTGATAGATGTATTTGGAACTCTATATCAAACACGGTTTGTGCTAGCTTCTTGAAACTTGACACAATAAAGCAGTTTCACGTTCTATCTCTATGTTCTGTTTCCTCTTGATGTAGCCCTAAGCAGTGACTGGGGAGAAACACTTTCATTGAAAGGGGTTGCCAAGCTTCCAAAAATTAGGAGTCTCCAGAAATCTCAGCAACTATTTTTTCACCCAAACTGGATGATACTTTCAGGTAATTATCAGTACACTAAGCCCACTTGGTTCCCCAAATTTCGTTCTTCTATGTTGTAGCGTTCGTTTCCAGTAACAGTTTGAACTTTGGCGTTTCACTCTGTTTTCTCCTATATTGGTAGATGTATTTGGAACTCTAAATCAAACATGGTTTGTGCTAGCTTCTTGAAACTTGACACAATAAAGCAGATTCAGATTCTATCTCTATGTTCTGTTTCCTCCTGATGTAGCCCTAAGCAGTGACTGGGGAGAAACACTTTCATTGAAAGGGGTTGCCAAGCTTCCAAAAATTACGAGTCTCCAGAAATCTCAGCAACTATTTTTTCACCCAAACTGGATGATACTTTCAGCTAATGATCAGTACACTAAGCCCACTTGGTTCCCCAAATTTTGTTCTTCTATGTTGAAGCGTTCGTTTCCAGTAACAGTTTGAATTTTGGCGTTTCACTCTGTGTTCTCCTATACTGATAGATGTATTTGGAACTCTAAATCAAACACGGTTTGTGCTAGCTTCTTGAAACTTGACACAATAAAGCAGTTTCACGTTCTATCTCTATGTTCTGTTTCCTCTTGATGTAGCCCTAAGCAGTGACTGGGGAGAAACACTTTCATTGAAAGGGGTTGCCAAGCTTCCAAAAATTACGAGTCTCCAGAAATCTCAGCAACTATTTTTTCACCCAAACTGGATGATACTTTCACGTAATGATCAGTACACTAAGCCCACTTGGTTCCCCAAATCTCGTTCTTTTATGTTGAAGCGTTCGTTTCCGGTAACAGTTTTAATTTTCGCGTTTCACTCCTTTTTCTCCTATATTGGTAGATGCATTTGGAACTCTAAATCAAACACGGTTTGTGCTAGCTTCTTGAAACTTGACACAATATAGCAGTTTCACGTTCTATTTCTATGTTCTGTTTCCTCTTGATGTAGCCCTAAGCATTGACTGGGGAGAAACACTTTCATTGAAAGGGGTTGCCAAGCTTCCAAAAATTACGAGTCTCCTGAAATCTCAGCAACTATTTTTTCACCCAAACTGGATGATACTTTCAGGTAATGATCAGTACACTAAGCCCACTTGGTTCCCCAAATTTCGTTCTTCTATGTTGAAGCGTTCGTTTCCAGTAACAGTTTGAATTTTGGCGTTTCACTCTGTTTTCTCCTATACTGATAGATGTATTTGGAACTCTAAATAAAACACGGTTTGTGGTAGCTTCTTGAAACTTGACACAATAAAGCAGTTTCAGGTTCTATCTCTATGTTCTGTTTCCTCTTGATGTAACCCTCAGCAGTGACTGGGGAGAAACACTTTCATTGAAAGGGGTTGCCAAGCTTCCAAAAATTACGAGTCTCCAGAAATCTCAGGAACTATTTTTTCACCCAAACTGGATGACACTTTCAGGTAATAATCAGTACACTAAGCCCACTTGGTTCCCCAAATTTCGTTCTTCTATGTTGAAGCGTTCGTTTCCAGTAACAGTTTGAATTTTGGCATTTCACTCTGTTTTCTCCTATAATGGTAGATGTATTTGGAACTCTAAATCAAACACGGTTTGTGTTAGCTTCTTGAAACTTGACACAATAAAGCAGATTCACGTTCTATCTCTATGTTCTGTTTCCACTTGATGTAGCCCTAAGCAGTGACTGGGGAGAAACACTTTCATTGAAAGGGGTTGTCAAGCTTCCAAAAATTACGAGTCTCCAGAAATATCAACAACTATTTTTTCACCCAAACTTGATGATACTTTCAGGTAATGATTTGGACACTAAGCCCACTTGGTTCCCCAAATGTCGTTCTTCTATGTTGAAGCGTTCGTTTCCAGTAACAGTCTGAATTTTGGCGTTTCACTCTGTTTTCTCCTATACTGATAGATGTATTTGGAACTCTAAATCAAACACGGTTTGTGCTAGCTTCTTGAAACTTGACACAATAAAGCAGTTTCAGGTTCTATCTCTATGTTCTTTTTCCTCTTGATGTAGCCCTAAGCAGTGACTGGGGAGAAACACTTTCATTGAAAGGGGTTGCCAAGCTTCCAAAAAATACGTCTCCAGAAAACTCAGCAGCTATTTTTTCACCCAAACTGGATGACACTTTCAGGTAATGATCAGTAAACTAAGCCCACTTGGTTCCCCAAATTTCGTTCTTCTATGTTGAAGCGTTCGTTTCCAGTAACAGTTTGAATTTTGGCGTTTCACTCTGTTTTCTCCTATACTGATAGATGTATTTGGAACTCTAAATCAAACAGGGTTTGTGCTAGCTTCTTGAAACTTGACACAATAAAGCAGTTTCAGGTTCTATCTCTATGTTCTTTTTCCTCTTGATGTAGCCCTAAGCAGTGACTGGGGAGAAACACTTTCATTGAAAGGGGTTGCCAAGCTTCCAAAAATTACGAGTCTCCAGAAATCTCAGCAACTATTTTTTCACCCAAACTGGATGATACTTTCACGTAATGATCAGTACACTAAGTCCACTTGGTTTTCCAAATCTCGTTCCTTTATGTTGAAGCGTTCGTTTCCGGTAACAGTTTTAATTTTCGCGTTTCACTCCGTTTTCTCCTATATTGGTAGATGCATTTGGAACTCTAAATCAAACACGGTTTGTGCTAGCTTCTTGAAACTTGAAACAATAAAGCAGATTCACGTTCTATCTCTATGTTCTGTTTCCACTTGATGTAGCCCTAAGCAGTGACTGGGGAGAAACACTTTCATTGAAAGGGGTTGTCAAGCTTCCAAAAATTACGAGTCTCCAGAAATATCAACAACTATTTTTTCAACCAAACTGGATGATACTTTCACGTAATGAGTTGGACACTAAGCCCACTTGGTTCCCCAAATTTCGTTCTTCTATGTTGAAGCGTTCGTTTCCAGTAACAGTCTGAATTTTGGCGTTTCACTCTGTTTTCTCCTATACTGATAGATGTATTTGGAACTCTAAATCAAACACGGTTTGTGCTAGCTTCTTGAAACTTGACACAATAAAGCAGTTTCAGGTTCTATCTCTATGTTCTTTTTCCTCTTGATGTAGCCCTAAGCAGTGACTGGGGAGAAACACTTTCATTGAAAGGGGTTGCCAAGCTTCCAAAAATTAGGAGTCTCCAGAAAACTCAGCAGCTATTTTTTCACCCAAACTGGATGACACTTTCAGGTAATGATCAGTAAACTAAGCCCACTTGGTTCCCCAAATTTCGTTCTTCTATGTTGAAGCGTTCGTTTCCAGTAACAGTTTGAATTTTGGCGTTTCACTCTGTTTTATCCTATACTGATAGATGTATTTTGAACTCTAAATCAAACACGGTTTGTGCTAGCTTCTTGAAACTTGACACAATAAAGCAGTTTCACGTTCTATCTCTATATTCTGTTTCCTCTTGATGTAGCCCAAAGCAGTGACTGGGGAGAAACACTTTCATTGAAAGGGGTTGCCAAGCTTCCAAAAATTACGAGTCTCCAGAAATCTCAGCAACTATTTTTTCACCCAAACTGGATGATACTTTCAGGTAATGATCAGTACACTAAGCCCACTTGGTTCCCCAAATTTGTTCTTCTATGTTGAAGCGTTCGTTTCCAGTAACAGTTTGAATTTTGGCGATTCACTCTGTTTTCTCCTATACTGATAGATGTATTTGGAACTCTAAATAAAACACGGTTTGTGCTAGCTTCTTGAAACTTGACACAATAAAGCAGTTTCACGTTCTATCTTATGTTCTGTTTCCTCTTGATGTAGCCCTAAGCAGTGACTGGGGAGAAACACTTTCA
The DNA here is from genome assembly GCF_964194105.1 of Spermophilus citellus. Taxonomy (NCBI): domain Eukaryota; kingdom Metazoa; phylum Chordata; class Mammalia; order Rodentia; family Sciuridae; genus Spermophilus; species Spermophilus citellus. The sequence goes on along the minus strand of NW_027672821.1, from coordinate 28,687 downwards.
TTGAAAGGGGTTGCCAAGCTTCCAAAAATTAGGAGTCTCCAGAAATCTCAGCAACTATTTTTTCACCCAAACTGGATGATACTTTCAGGTAATTATCAGTACACTAAGCCCACTTGGTTCCCCAAATTTCGTTCTTCTATGTTGAAGCGTTCGTTTCCAGTAACAGATTGAATTTTGGCGTTTCACTCTGTTTTCTCCTATAATGGTAGATGTATTTGGAACTCTAAATCAAACACGGTTTGTGCTAGCTTCTTGAAACTTGACACAATAAAGCAGATTCAGGTTCTATCTCTATGTTCTGTTTCCACTTGATGTAGCCCTAAGCAGTGACTGGGGAGAAACACTTTCATTGAAAGGGGTTGTCAAGCTTCCAAAAATTACAAGTCTCCAGAAATATCAACAACTATTTTTTCACCCAAACTTGATGTTACTTTCAAGTAATGATCAGGACACTAAGCCCACTTGGTTCCACAAATTTCGTTCTTCTATGTTGAAGCGTTCGTTTCCAGTAACAGTCTGAATTTTGGCGTTTCACTCTGTTTTCTCCTATACTGATAGATGTATTTGGAACTCTAAATCAAACACGGTTTGTGCTAGCTTCTTGAAACTTGACACAATAAAGCAGTTTCACGTTCTATCTCTATGTTCTGTTTCCTCTTGATGTAGCCCTAAGCAGTGACTGGGGAGAAACACTTTCATTGAAAGGGTTGCCAAGCTTCCAAAAATTACGAGTCTCCAGAAATCTCAGCAACTATTTTTTCACCCAAACTGGATGATACTTTCACGTAATGATCAGTACACTAAGCCCACTTGGTTCCCCAAATCTCGTTCTTTTATGTTGAAGCGTTCGTTTCCGGTAACAGTTTTAATTTTCGCGTTTCACTCCGTTTTCTCCTATATTGGTAGATGCATTTGGAACTCTAAATCAAACACGGTTTGTGCTAGCTTCTTGAAACTTCACACAATAAAGCAGTTTCAGGTTCTATCTCTATGTTCTGTTTCCTCTTGATGTAACCCTCAGCAGTGACTGGGGAGAAACACTTTCATTGAAAGGGGTTGCCAAGCTTCCAAAAATTACGAGTCTCCAGAAATCTCAGGAACTATTTTTTCACCCAAACTGGATGACACTTTCAGATAATGATCAGTACACTAAGCCCACTTGGTTCCCCAAATTTCGTTCTTCTATGTTGAAGCGTTCGTTTCCAGTAACAGTTTGAATTTTGGCGTTTCACTCTGTTTTCTCCTATACTGATAGATGTATTTGGAACTCTATATCAAACACGGTTTGTGCTAGCTTCTTGAAACTTGACACAATAAAGCAGTTTCACGTTCTATCTCTATGTTCTGTTTCCTCTTGATGTAGCCCTAAGCAGTGACTGGGGAGAAACACTTTCATTGAAAGGGGTTGCCAAGCTTCCAAAAATTAGGAGTCTCCAGAAATCTCAGCAACTATTTTTTCACCCAAACTGGATGATACTTTCAGGTAATTATCAGTACACTAAGCCCACTTGGTTCCCCAAATTTCGTTCTTCTATGTTGTAGCGTTCGTTTCCAGTAACAGTTTGAACTTTGGCGTTTCACTCTGTTTTCTCCTATATTGGTAGATGTATTTGGAACTCTAAATCAAACATGGTTTGTGCTAGCTTCTTGAAACTTGACACAATAAAGCAGATTCAGATTCTATCTCTATGTTCTGTTTCCTCCTGATGTAGCCCTAAGCAGTGACTGGGGAGAAACAGTTTCATTGAAAGGGGTTGTCAAGCTTCCAAAAATTACGAGTCTCCAGAAATCTCAACAACTATTTTTTCACCCAAACTTGATGATACTTTCAGGTAATGATCAGTACACTAAGCCCACTTGGTTCCCCAAATTTCGTTCTTCTATGTTGAAGCGTTCGTTTCCAGTAACAGTCTGAATTTTGGCGTTTCACTCTGTTTTCTCCTATACTGATAGATGTATTTGGAACTCTAAATCAAACACGGTTTGTGGTAGCTTCTTGAAACTTGACACAATAAAGCAGTTTCAGGTTCTATCTCTATGTTCTTTTTCCTCTTGATGTAGCCCTAAGCAGTGACTGGGGAGAAACACTTTCATTGAAAGGGGTTGCCAAGCTTCCAAAAATTACGAGTCTCCAGAAATCTAAGCAACTATTTTTTCACCCAAACTGGATGACACTTTCAGGTAATGATCAGTACACTAAGCCCAATTGGTTCCCAAAATTTCGTTCTTCTATGTTGAAGCGTTCGTTTCCAGTAACAGTTTGAATTTTGGCGTTTCACTCTGTTTTCTCCTATACTGATAGATGTATTTGGAACTCTAAAACAAACAGGGTTTGTGCTAGCTTCTTGAAACTTGACACAATAAAGCAGTTTCAGGTTCTATCTCTATGTTCTTTTTCCTCTTGATGTAGCCCTAAGCAGTGACTGGGGAGAAACACTTTCATTGAAAGGGGTTGCCAAGCTTCCAAAAATTACGAGTCTCCAGAAATCTCAGCAACTATTTTTTCACCCAAACTGGATGATACTTTCACGTAATGATCAGTACACTAAGCCCACTTGGTTCCCCAAATCTCGTTCTTTTATGTTGAAGAGTTCGTTTCCGGTAACAGTTTGAATTTTCGCGTTTCACTCCGTTTTCTCCTATATTGGTAGATGCATTTGGAACTCTAAATCAAAGAAGGTTTGTGCTAGCTTCTTGAAACTTGACACAATAAAGCAGTTTCATGCTCTATCTCTATGTTCTCTTTCCTCTTGATGTAACCCTCAGCAGTGACTGGGGAGAAACACTTCCATTGAAAGGGGTTGCCAAGCTTCCAAAAATTACGAGTCTCCAGAAATCTCAGCAACTATTTTTTCACCCAAACTGGATGATACTTTCAGGTAATGATCAGTACACTAAGCCCACTTGGTTCCCCAAATTTCGTTCTTCTATGTTGAAGCGTTCGTTTCCAGTAACAGTTTAAATTTTGGCGTTTCACTCTGTTTTCTCCTATACTGATAGATGTATTTGGAACTCTAAATCAAACACGGTTTGTGCTAGCTTCTTGAAACTTGACACAATAAAGCAGATTCACATTCTATCTCTATGTTCTGTTTCCTCTTGATGTAGCCCTAAGCAGTGACTGGGGAGAAACACTTTCATTGAAAGGGGTTGTCAAGCTTCCAAAAATTACGAGTCTCCAGAAATCTCAACAACTATTTTTTCACCCAAACTTGATGATACTTTCAGGTAATGATCAGGACACTAAGCTCTCTTGGTTCCCCAAATTTCGTTCTTCTATGTTGAAGCGTTCGTTTCCAGTAACAGTCTGAATTTTGGCGTTTCACTCTGTTTTATCCTATACTGATAGATGTATTTGGAACTCTAAATCAAACACGGTTTGTGCTAGCTTCTTGAAACTTGACACAATAAAGCAGGTTCACGTTCTATCTCTATGTTCTGTTTCCTCTTGATGTAGCCATAAGCAGTGACTGGGGAGAAACACTTTCATTGAAAGGGGTTGCCAAGCTTCCAAAAATTACGAGTCTCCAGAAATCTCAGCAACTATTTTTTCACCCAAACTGGATGATACTTTCTGGTAATGATCAGTACACTAAGCCCACTTGGTTCCCCAAATTTCGTTCTTCTATGTTGAAGCGTTCGTTTCCAGTAACAGTTTGAATTTTGGCGTTTCACTCTGCTTTCTCCTATACTGATAGATGTATTTGGAACTCTAAATCAAACACGGTTTGTTCTAGCTTCTTGAAACTTGACACAATAAAGCAGTTTCACGTTCTATCTCTATGTTCTGTTTCCTCTTGATGTAACCCTCAGCAGTGACTGGGGAGAAACACTTTCATTGAAAGGGGTTGCCAAGCTTCCAAAAATTACGAGTCTCCAGAAATCTCAGCAACTATTTTTTCACCCAAACTGGATGATACTTTCAGGTAATGGTCAGTACACTAAGCCCACTTGGTTCCCCAAATTTCGTTCTTCTATATTGAAGCGTTCGTTTCCAGTAACAGTTTGAATTTTGGCGTTTCACTCTGTGTTCTCCTATACTGATAGATGTATTTGGAACTCTAAATCAAACACGGTTTGTGCTAGCTTCTTGAAACTTGACACAATAAAGCAGTTTCACGTTCTATCTCTATGTTCTCTTTCCTCTTGATGTAGCCCAAAGCAGTGACTGGGGAGAAACACTTTCATTGAAAGGGGTTGCCAAGCTTCCAAAAATTACGAGTCTCCAGAAATCTCAGCAACTATTTTTTCACCCAAACTGGATGACACTTTCAGCTAATGATCAATACACTAAGCCCACTGGGTTCCCCAAATTTCGTTCTTCTATGTTGAAGCGTTCGTTTCCAGTAACAGTTAGATATTGGCGTTTCACTCTGTTTTCTCCTATACTGATAGATGTATTTGGAACTCTAAATCAAACACGGTTTGTGCTAGCTTCTTGAAACTTGACACAAAAAGCAGGTTCACATTCTATCTCTATGTTCTGTTTCCTCTTGATGTAGCCCTAAGCAGTGACTGGGGAGAAACACTTTCATTGAAAGGGGTTGCCAAGCTTCCAAAAATTACGAGTCTCCAGAAATCTCAGCAACTATTTTTTCACCCAAACTGGATGATACTTTCTGGTAATGATCAGTACACTAAGCCCACTTGGTTCCCCAAATTTCGTTCTTCTATGTTGAAGCGTTCGTTTCCAGTAACAGTTTGAATTTTGGCGTTTCACTCTGTTTTCTCTTATACTGATAGATGTATTTGGAACTCTAAATCAAACACGGTTTGTGCTAGCTTCTTGAAACTTGACACAATAAAGCAGTTTCATGTTCTATCTCTATGTTCTCTTTCCTCTTGATGTAACCCTCAGCAGTGACTGGGGAGAAACACTTTCATTGAAAGGGGTTGCCAAGCTTCCAAAAATTACGAGTCTCCAGAAATCTCAGCAACTATTTTTTCACCCAAACTGGATGACACTTTCAGGTAATGATCAGTGCACTAAGCCCACTTGGTTCCCCAAATTTCGTTCTTCTATGTTGAAGCGTTCGTTTCCAGTAACAGTTTGAATTTTGGCGATTCACTCTGTTTTCTCCTATACTGATAGATGTATTTGGAACTCTAAATCAAACACGGTTTGTGCTAGCTTCTTGAAACTTGACACAATAAAGCAGTTTCAGGTTCTATCTCTATGTTCTTTTTCCTCTTGATGTAGCCCTAAGCATTGACTGGGGAGAAACACTTTCATTGAAAGGGGTTGCCAAGCTTCCAAAAATTACGAGTCTCCAGAAATCTCAGCAACTAATTTTTCACCCAAACTGGATGATACTTTCTGGTAATGATCAGTACACTAAGCCCACTTGGTTCCCCAAATTTCGTTCTTCTATGTTGAAGCGTTCGTTTCCAGTAACAGTTTGAATTTTGGCGTTTCACTCTGTTTTCTCCTATACTGATAGATGTATTTGGAACTCTAAATCAAACACGGTTTGTGCTAGCTTCTTGAAACTTGACACAAAAAAGCAGTTTCACGTTCTATCTCTATGTTCTGTTTCCTCTTGATGTAACCCTCAGCAGTGACTGGGGAGAAACACTTTCATTGAAAGCGGTTGCCAAGCTTCCAAAAATTACGAGTCTCCAGAAATCTAAGCAACTATTTTTTCACCCAAACTGGATGACAGTTTCAGGTAATAATCAGTACACTAAGCCCACTGGGTTCCCCAAATTTCGTTCTTCTATGTTGAAGCGTTCGTTTCCAGTAACAGTTAGAATTTTGGCGTTTCACTCTGTTTTCTCCTATACTGATAGATGTATTTGGAACTCTAAATCAAACACGGTTTGTGCTAGCTTCTTGAAACTTGACACAAAAAGCAGGTTCACGTTCTATCTCTATGTTCTGTTTCCTCTTGATGTAGCCCTAAGCAGTGACTGGGGAGAAACACTTTCATTGAAAGGGGTTGCCAAGCTTCCAAAAATTACGAGTCTCCAGAAATCTCAGCAACTATTTTTTCACCCAAACTGGATGATACTTTCTGGTAATGATCAGTACACTAAGCCCACTTGGTTCCCCAAATTTCGTTCTTCTATGTTGAAGCATTCGTTTCCAGTAACAGTTTGAATTTTGGCGTTTCACTCTGTTTTCTCCTATACTGATAGATGTATTTGGAACTCTAAATCAAACACGGTTTGTGCTAGCTTCTTGAAACTTGACACAATAAAGCAGTTTCACGTTCTATCTCTATATTCTGTTTCCTCTTGATGTAGCCCTAAGTAGTGACTGGGGAGAAACACTTTCATTGAAAGGGGTTGCCAAGCTTCCAAAAATTACGAGTCTCCAGAAATCTCAGCAACTATTTTTTCACCCAAACTGGATGATACTTTAAGGTAATGATCAGTACACTAAGCCCACTTGGTTCCCCAAATTTCGTTCTTCTATGTTGAAGCGTTCCTTTCCAGTAACAGTTTGAATTTTGGCGTTTCACTCTGTTTTCTCCTATACTGATAGATGTATTTGGAAATCTAAATCAAACACGCTTTGTGCTAGCTTCTTGAAACGTGACACAATAAAGCAGTTTCACGTTCTATCTCTATGTTCTGTTTCCTCTTGATGTAACCCTAAGCAGTGACTGGGGAGAAACACTTTCATTGAAAGGGGTTGCCAAGATTCCAAAAATTACGAGTCTCCAGAAATCTCAGCAACTATTTTTTCACCCAAACTGGATGATACTTTCAGGTAATGATCAGTACACTAAGCCCACTTGGTTCCCCAAATTTCGTTCTTCTATATTGAAGCGTTCGTTTCCAGTAACAGTTTGAATTTTGGCATTTCACTCTGTGTTCTCCTATACTGATAGATGTATTTGGAACTCTAAATCAAACACGGTTTGTGCTAGCTTCTTGAAACTTGACACAATAAAGCAGTTTCATGTTCTATCTCTATGTTCTGTTTCCTCTTGATGTAGCCCTAAGCAGTGACTGGGGAGAAACACTTTCATTGAAAGGGGTTGCCAAGCTTCCAAAAATTACGAGTCTCCAGAAATCTCAGCAACTATTTTTTCACCCAAACTGGATGATACTTTCACGTAATGATCAGTACACTAAGCCCACTTGGTTCCCCAAATCTCGTTCTTTTATGTTGAAGCGTTCGTTTCCGGTAACAGTTTTAATTTTCGCGTTTCACTCCGTTTTCTCCTATATTGGTAGATGCATTTGGAACTCTAAATCAAACACGGTTTGTGCTAGCTTCTTGAAACTTGACACAATAAAGCAGTTTCAGGTTCTATCTCTATGTTCTGTTTCCTCTTGATGTAACCCTCAGCAGTGACTGGGGAGAAACACTTTCATTGAAAGGGGTTGCCAAGCTTCCAAAAATTACGAGTCTCCAGAAATCTCAGGAACTATTTTTTCACCCAAACTGGATGACACTTTCAGGTAATAATCAGTACACTAAGCCCACTTGGTTCCCCAAATTTCGTTCTTCTATGTTGAAGCGTTCGTTTCCAGTAACAGTTTGAATTTTGGCATTTCACTCTGTTTTCTCCTATAATGGTAGATGTATTTGGAACTCTAAATCAACACGGTTTGTGTTAGCTTCTTGAAACTTGACACAATAAAGCAGATTCACGTTCTATCTCTATGTTCTGTTTCCACTTGATGTAGCCCTAAGCAGTGACTGGGGAGAAACACTTTCATTGAAAGGGGTTGTCAAGCTTCCAAAAATTACGAGTCTCCAGAAATATCAACAACTATTTTTTCACCCAAACTTGATGATACTTTCAGGTAATGATTTGGACACTAAGCCCACTTGGTTCCCCAAATGTCGTTCTTCTATGTTGAAGCGTTCGTTTCCAGTAACAGTCTGAATTTTGGCGTTTCACTCTGTTTTCTCCTATACTGATAGATGTATTTGGAACTCTAAATCAAACACGGTTTGTGCTAGCTTCATGAAAATTGACACAATAAAGCAGTTTCAGGTTCTATCTCTATGTTCTTTTTCCTCTTGATGTAGCCCTAAGCAGTGACTGGGGAGAAACACTTTCATTGAAAGGGGTTGCCAAGCTTCCAAAAAATACGTCTCCAGAAAACTCAGCAGCTATTTTTTCACCCAAACTGGATGACACTTTCAGGTAATGATCAGTAAACTAAGCCCACTTGGTTCCCCAAATTTCGTTCTTCTATGTTGAAGCGTTCGTTTCCAGTAACAGTTTGAATTTTGGCGTTTCACTCTGTTTTCTCCTATACTGATAGATGTATTTGGAACTCTAAATCAAACAGGGTTTGTGCTAGCTTCTTGAAACTTGACACAATAAAGCAGTTTCAGGTTCTATCTCTATGTTCTTTTTCCTCTTGATGTAGCCCTAAGCAGTGACTGAGGAGAAACACTTTCATTGAAAGGGGTTGCCAAGCTTCCAAAAATTACGAGTCTCCAGAAATCTCAGCAACTATTTTTTCACCCAAACTGGATGATACTTTCACGTAATGATCAGTACACTAAGTCCACTTGGTTTTCCAAATCTCGTTCCTTTATGTTGAAGCGTTCGTTTCCGGTAACAGTTTTAATTTTCGCGTTTCACTCCGTTTTCTCCTATATTGGTAGATGCATTTGGAACTCTAAATCAAACACGGTTTGTGCTAGCTTCTTGAAACTTGAAACAATAAAGCAGATTCACGTTCTATCTCTATGTTCTGTTTCCACTTGATGTAGCCCTAAGCAGTGACTGGGGAGAAACACTTTCATTGAAAGGGGTTGTCAAGCTTCCAAAAATTACGAGTCTCCAGAAATATCAACAACTATTTTTTCAACCAAACTTGATGATACTTTCAGGTAATGAGTTGGACACTAAGCCCACTTGGTTCCCCAAATTTCGTTCTTCTATGTTGAAGCGTTCGTTTCCAGTAACAGATTGAATTTTGGCGTTTCACTCTGTTTTCTCCTATAATGGTAGATGTATTTGGAACTCTAAATCAAACACGGTTTGTGCTAGCTTCTTGAAACTTGACACAATAAAGCAGATTCAGGTTCTATCTCTATGTTCTGTTTCCACTTGATGTAGCCCTAAGCAGTGACTGGGGAGAAACACTTTCATTGAAAGGGGTTGTCAAGCTTCCAAAAATTACAAGTCTCCAGAAATATCAACAACTATTTTTTCACCCAAACTTGATGTTACTTTCAAGTAATGATCAGGACACTAAGCCCACTTGGTTCCACAAATTTCGTTCTTCTATGTTGAAGCGTTCGTTTCCAGTAACAGTCTGAATTTTGGCGTTTCACTCTGTTTTCTCCTATACTGATAGATGTATTTGGAACTCTAAATCAAACACGGTTTGTGCTAGCTTCTTGAAACTTGACACAATAAAGCAGTTTCACGTTCTATCTCTATGTTCTGTTTCCTCTTGATGTAGCCCTAAGCAGTGACTGGGGAGAAACACTTTCATTGAAAGGGTTGCCAAGCTTCCAAAAATTACGAGTCTCCAGAAATCTCAGCAACTATTTTTTCACCCAAACTGGATGATACTTTCACGTAATGATCAGTACACTAAGCCCACTTGGTTCCCCAAATCTCGTTCTTTTATGTTGAAGCGTTCGTTTCCGGTAACAGTTTTAATTTTCGCGTTTCACTCCGTTTTCTCCTATATTGGTAGATGCATTTGGAACTCTAAATCAAACACGGTTTGTGCTAGCTTCTTGAAACTTCACACAATAAAGCAGTTTCAGGTTCTATCTCTATGTTCTGTTTCCTCTTGATGTAACCCTCAGCAGTGACTGGGGAGAAACACTTTCATTGAAAGGGGTTGCCAAGCTTCCAAAAATTACGAGTCTCCAGAAATCTCAGGAACTATTTTTTCACCCAAACTGGATGACACTTTCAGATAATGATCAGTACACTAAGCCCACTTGGTTCCCCAAATTTCGTTCTTCTATGTTGAAGCGTTCGTTTCCAGTAACAGTTTGAATTTTGGCGTTTCACTCTGTTTTCTCCTATACTGATAGATGTATTTGGAACTCTATATCAAACACGGTTTGTGCTAGCTTCTTGAAACTTGACACAATAAAGCAGTTTCACGTTCTATCTCTATGTTCTGTTTCCTCTTGATGTAGCCCTAAGCAGTGACTGGGGAGAAACACTTTCATTGAAAGGGGTTGCCAAGCTTCCAAAAATTAGGAGTCTCCAGAAATCTCAGCAACTATTTTTTCACCCAAACTGGATGATACTTTCAGGTAATTATCAGTACACTAAGCCCACTTGGTTCCCCAAATTTCGTTCTTCTATGTTGTAGCGTTCGTTTCCAGTAACAGTTTGAACTTTGGCGTTTCACTCTGTTTTCTCCTATATTGGTAGATGTATTTGGAACTCTAAATCAAACATGGTTTGTGCTAGCTTCTTGAAACTTGACACAATAAAGCAGATTCAGATTCTATCTCTATGTTCTGTTTCCTCCTGATGTAGCCCTAAGCAGTGACTGGGGAGAAACAGTTTCATTGAAAGGGGTTGTCAAGCTTCCAAAAATTACGAGTCTCCAGAAATCTCAACAACTATTTTTTCACCCAAACTTGATGATACTTTCAGGTAATGATCAGTACACTAAGCCCACTTGGTTCCCCAAATTTCGTTCTTCTATGTTGAAGCGTTCGTTTCCAGTAACAGTCTGAATTTTGGCGTTTCACTCTGTTTTCTCCTATACTGATAGATGTATTTGGAACTCTAAATCAAACACGGTTTGTGGTAGCTTCTTGAAACTTGACACAATAAAGCAGTTTCAGGTTCTATCTCTATGTTCTTTTTCCTCTTGATGTAGCCCTAAGCAGTGACTGGGGAGAAACACTTTCATTGAAAGGGGTTGCCAAGCTTCCAAAAATTACGAGTCTCCAGAAATCTAAGCAACTATTTTTTCACCCAAACTGGATGACACTTTCAGGTAATGATCAGTACACTAAGCCCAATTGGTTCCCAAAATTTCGTTCTTCTATGTTGAAGCGTTCGTTTCCAGTAACAGTTTGAATTTTGGCGTTTCACTCTGTTTTCTCCTATACTGATAGATGTATTTGGAACTCTAAAACAAACAGGGTTTGTGCTAGCTTCTTGAAACTTGACACAATAAAGCAGTTTCAGGTTCTATCTCTATGTTCTTTTTCCTCTTGATGTAGCCCTAAGCAGTGACTGGGGAGAAACACTTTCATTGAAAGGGGTTGCCAAGCTTCCAAAAATTACGAGTCTCCAGAAATCTCAGCAACTATTTTTTCACCCAAACTGGATGATACTTTCACGTAATGATCAGTACACTAAGCCCACTTGGTTCCCCAAATCTCGTTCTTTTATGTTGAAGAGTTCGTTTCCGGTAACAGTTTGAATTTTCGCGTTTCACTCCGTTTTCTCCTATATTGGTAGATGCATTTGGAACTCTAAATCAAAGAAGGTTTGTGCTAGCTTCTTGAAACTTGACACAATAAAGCAGTTTCATGCTCTATCTCTATGTTCTCTTTCCTCTTGATGTAACCCTCAGCAGTGACTGGGGAGAAACACTTCCATTGAAAGGGGTTGCCAAGCTTCCAAAAATTACGAGTCTCCAGAAATCTCAGCAACTATTTTTTCACCCAAACTGGATGATACTTTCAGGTAATGATCAGTACACTAAGCCCACTTGGTTCCCCAAATTTCGTTCTTCTATGTTGAAGCGTTCGTTTCCAGTAACAGTTTAAATTTTGGCGTTTCACTCTGTTTTCTCCTATACTGATAGATGTATTTGGAACTCTAAATCAAACACGGTTTGTGCTAGCTTCTTGAAACTTGACACAATAAAGCAGATTCACATTCTATCTCTATGTTCTGTTTCCTCTTGATGTAGCCCTAAGCAGTGACTGGGGAGAAACACTTTCATTGAAAGGGGTTGCCAAGCTTCCAAAAATTACGAGTCTCCAGAAATCTCAACAACTATTTTTTCACCCAAACTTGATGATACTTTCAGGTAATGATCAGGACACTAAGCTCTCTTGGTTCCCCAAATTTCGTTCTTCTATGTTGAAGCGTTCGTTTCCAGTAACAGTCTGAATTTTGGCGTTTCACTCTGTTTTATCCTATACTGATAGATGTATTTGGAACTCTAAATCAAACACGGTTTGTGCTAGCTTCTTGAAACTTGACACAATAAAGCAGGTTCACGTTCTATCTCTATGTTCTGTTTCCTCTTGATGTAGCCATAAGCAGTGACTGGGGAGAAACACTTTCATTGAAAGGGGTTGCCAAGCTTCCAAAAATTACGAGTCTCCAGAAATCTCAGCAACTATTTTTTCACCCAAACTGGATGATACTTTCTGGTAATGATCAGTACACTAAGCCCACTTGGTTCCCCAAATTTCGTTCTTCTATGTTGAAGCGTTCGTTTCCAGTAACAGTTTGAATTTTGGCGTTTCACTCTGCTTTCTCCTATACTGATAGATGTATTTGGAACTCTAAATCAAACACGGTTTGTTCTAGCTTCTTGAAACTTGACACAATAAAGCAGTTTCACGTTCTATCTCTATGTTCTGTTTCCTCTTGATGTAACCCTCAGCAGTGACTGGGGAGAAACACTTTCATTGAAAGGGGTTGCCAAGCTTCCAAAAATTACGAGTCTCCAGAAATCTCAGCAACTATTTTTTCACCCAAACTGGATGATACTTTCAGGTAATGGTCAGTACACTAAGCCCACTTGGTTCCCCAAATTTCGTTCTTCTATATTGAAGCGTTCGTTTCCAGTAACAGTTTGAATTTTGGCGTTTCACTCTGTGTTCTCCTATACTGATAGATGTATTTGGAACTCTAAATCAAACACGGTTTGTGCTAGCTTCTTGAAACTTGACACAATAAAGCAGTTTCACGTTCTATCTCTATGTTCTCTTTCCTCTTGATGTAGCCCAAAGCAGTGACTGGGGAGAAACACTTTCATTGAAAGGGGTTGCCAAGCTTCCAAAAATTACGAGTCTCCAGAAATCTCAGCAACTATTTTTTCACCCAAACTGGATGACACTTTCAGCTAATGATCAATACACTAAGCCCACTGGGTTCCCCAAATTTCGTTCTTCTATGTTGAAGCGTTCGTTTCCAGTAACAGTTAGATATTGGCGTTTCACTCTGTTTTCTCCTATACTGATAGATGTATTTGGAACTCTAAATCAAACACGGTTTGTGCTAGCTTCTTGAAACTTGACACAAAAAGCAGGTTCACATTCTATCTCTATGTTCTGTTTCCTCTTGATGTAGCCCTAAGCAGTGACTGGGGAGAAACACTTTCATTGAAAGGGGTTGCCAAGCTTCCAAAAATTACGAGTCTCCAGAAATCTCAGCAACTATTTTTTCACCCAAACTGGATGATACTTTCTGGTAATGATCAGTACACTAAGCCCACTTGGTTCCCCAAATTTCGTTCTTCTATGTTGAAGCGTTCGTTTCCAGTAACAGTTTGAATTTTGGCGTTTCACTCTGTTTTCTCTTATACTGATAGATGTATTTGGAACTCTAAATCAAACACGGTTTGTGCTAGCTTCTTGAAACTTGACACAATAAAGCAGTTTCATGTTCTATCTCTATGTTCTCTTTCCTCTTGATGTAACCCTCAGCAGTGACTGGGGAGAAACACTTTCATTGAAAGGGGTTGCCAAGCTTCCAAAAATTACGAGTCTCCAGAAATCTCAGCAACTATTTTTTCACCCAAACTGGATGACACTTTCAGGTAATGATCAGTGCACTAAGCCCACTTGGTTCCCCAAATTTCGTTCTTCTATGTTGAAGCGTTCGTTTCCAGTAACAGTTTGAATTTTGGCGATTCACTCTGTTTTCTCCTATACTGATAGATGTATTTGGAACTCTAAATCAAACACGGTTTGTGCTAGCTTCTTGAAACTTGACACAATAAAGCAGTTTCAGGTTCTATCTCTATGTTCTTTTTCCTCTTGATGTAGCCCTAAGCATTGACTGGGGAGAAACACTTTCATTGAAAGGGGTTGCCAAGCTTCCAAAAATTACGAGTCTCCAGAAATCTCAGCAACTAATTTTTCACCCAAACTGGATGATACTTTCTGGTAATGATCAGTACACTAAGCCCACTTGGTTCCCCAAATTTCGTTCTTCTATGTTGAAGCGTTCGTTTCCAGTAACAGTTTGAATTTTGGCGTTTCACTCTGTTTTCTCCTATACTGATAGATGTATTTGGAACTCTAAATCAAACACGGTTTGTGCTAGCTTCTTGAAACTTGACACAAAAAAGCAGTTTCACGTTCTATCTCTATGTTCTGTTTCCTCTTGATGTAACCCTCAGCAGTGACTGGGGAGAAACACTTTCATTGAAAGCGGTTGCCAAGCTTCCAAAAATTACGAGTCTCCAGAAATCTAAGCAACTATTTTTTCACCCAAACTGGATGACAGTTTCAGGTAATAATCAGTACACTAAGCCCACTGGGTTCCCCAAATTTCGTTCTTCTATGTTGAAGCGTTCGTTTCCAGTAACAGTTAGAATTTTGGCGTTTCACTCTGTTTTCTCCTATACTGATAGATGTATTTGGAACTCTAAATCAAACACGGTTTGTGCTAGCTTCTTGAAACTTGACACAAAAAGCAGGTTCACGTTCTATCTCTATGTTCTGTTTCCTCTTGATGTAGCCCTAAGCAGTGACTGGGGAGAAACACTTTCATTGAAAGGGGTTGCCAAGCTTCCAAAAATTACGAGTCTCCAGAAATCTCAGCAACTATTTTTTCACCCAAACTGGATGATACTTTCTGGTAATGATCAGTACACTAAGCCCACTTGGTTCCCCAAATTTCGTTCTTCTATGTTGAAGCATTCGTTTCCAGTAACAGTTTGAATTTTGGCGTTTCACTCTGTTTTCTCCTATACTGATAGATGTATTTGGAACTCTAAATCAAACACGGTTTGTGCTAGCTTCTTGAAACTTGACACAATAAAGCAGTTTCACGTTCTATCTCTATATTCTGTTTCCTCTTGATGTAGCCCTAAGTAGTGACTGGGGAGAAACACTTTCATTGAAAGGGGTTGCCAAGCTTCCAAAAATTACGAGTCTCCAGAAATCTCAGCAACTATTTTTTCACCCAAACTGGATGATACTTTAAGGTAATGATCAGTACACTAAGCCCACTTGGTTCCCCAAATTTCGTTCTTCTATGTTGAAGCGTTCCTTTCCAGTAACAGTTTGAATTTTGGCGTTTCACTCTGTTTTCTCCTATACTGATAGATGTATTTGGAAATCTAAATCAAACACGCTTTGTGCTAGCTTCTTGAAACGTGACACAATAAAGCAGTTTCACGTTCTATCTCTATGTTCTGTTTCCTCTTGATGTAACCCTAAGCAGTGACTGGGGAGAAACACTTTCATTGAAAGGGGTTGCCAAGATTCCAAAAATTACGAGTCTCCAGAAATCTCAGCAACTATTTTTTCACCCAAACTGGATGATACTTTCAGGTAATGATCAGTACACTAAGCCCACTTGGTTCCCCAAATTTCGTTCTTCTATATTGAAGCGTTCGTTTCCAGTAACAGTTTGAATTTTGGCATTTCACTCTGTGTTCTCCTATACTGATAGATGTATTTGGAACTCTAAATCAAACACGGTTTGTGCTAGCTTCTTGAAACTTGACACAATAAAGCAGTTTCATGTTCTATCTCTATGTTCTGTTTCCTCTTGATGTAGCCCTAAGCAGTGACTGGGGAGAAACACTTTCATTGAAAGGGGTTGCCAAGCTTCCAAAAATTACGAGTCTCCAGAAATCTCAGCAACTATTTTTTCACCCAAACTGGATGATACTTTCACGTAATGATCAGTACACTAAGCCCACTTGGTTCCCCAAATCTCGTTCTTTTATGTTGAAGCGTTCGTTTCCGGTAACAGTTTTAATTTTCGCGTTTCACTCCGTTTTCTCCTATATTGGTAGATGCATTTGGAACTCTAAATCAAACACGGTTTGTGCTAGCTTCTTGAAACTTGACACAATAAAGCAGTTTCAGGTTCTATCTCTATGTTCTGTTTCCTCTTGATGTAACCCTCAGCAGTGACTGGGGAGAAACACTTTCATTGAAAGGGGTTGCCAAGCTTCCAAAAATTACGAGTCTCCAGAAATCTCAGGAACTATTTTTTCACCCAAACTGGATGACACTTTCAGGTAATAATCAGTACACTAAGCCCACTTGGTTCCCCAAATTTCGTTCTTCTATGTTGAAGCGTTCGTTTCCAGTAACAGTTTGAATTTTGGCATTTCACTCTGTTTTCTCCTATAATGGTAGATGTATTTGGAACTCTAAATCAACACGGTTTGTGTTAGCTTCTTGAAACTTGACACAATAAAGCAGATTCACGTTCTATCTCTATGTTCTGTTTCCACTTGATGTAGCCCTAAGCAGTGACTGGGGAGAAACACTTTCATTGAAAGGGGTTGTCAAGCTTCCAAAAATTACGAGTCTCCAGAAATATCAACAACTATTTTTTCACCCAAACTTGATGATACTTTCAGGTAATGATTTGGACACTAAGCCCACTTGGTTCCCCAAATGTCGTTCTTCTATGTTGAAGCGTTCGTTTCCAGTAACAGTCTGAATTTTGGCGTTTCACTCTGTTTTCTCCTATACTGATAGATGTATTTGGAACTCTAAATCAAACACGGTTTGTGCTAGCTTCATGAAAATTGACACAATAAAGCAGTTTCAGGTTCTATCTCTATGTTCTTTTTCCTCTTGATGTAGCCCTAAGCAGTGACTGGGGAGAAACACTTTCATTGAAAGGGGTTGCCAAGCTTCCAAAAAATACGTCTCCAGAAAACTCAGCAGCTATTTTTTCACCCAAACTGGATGACACTTTCAGGTAATGATCAGTAAACTAAGCCCACTTGGTTCCCCAAATTTCGTTCTTCTATGTTGAAGCGTTCGTTTCCAGTAACAGTTTGAATTTTGGCGTTTCACTCTGTTTTCTCCTATACTGATAGATGTATTTGGAACTCTAAATCAAACAGGGTTTGTGCTAGCTTCTTGAAACTTGACACAATAAAGCAGTTTCAGGTTCTATCTCTATGTTCTTTTTCCTCTTGATGTAGCCCTAAGCAGTGACTGAGGAGAAACACTTTCATTGAAAGGGGTTGCCAAGCTTCCAAAAATTACGAGTCTCCAGAAATCTCAGCAACTATTTTTTCACCCAAACTGGATGATACTTTCACGTAATGATCAGTACACTAAGTCCACTTGGTTTTCCAAATCTCGTTCCTTTATGTTGAAGCGTTCGTTTCCGGTAACAGTTTTAATTTTCGCGTTTCACTCCGTTTTCTCCTATATTGGTAGATGCATTTGGAACTCTAAATCAAACACGGTTTGTGCTAGCTTCTTGAAACTTGAAACAATAAAGCAGATTCACGTTCTATCTCTATGTTCTGTTTCCACTTGATGTAGCCCTAAGCAGTGACTGGGGAGAAACACTTTCATTGAAAGGGGTTGTCAAGCTTCCAAAAATTACGAGTCTCCAGAAATATCAACAACTATTTTTTCAACCAAACTTGATGATACTTTCAGGTAATGAGTTGGACACTAAGCCCACTTGGTTCCCCAAATTTCGTTCTTCTATGTTGAAGCGTTCGTTTCCAGTAACAGTCTGAATTTTGGCGTTTCACTCTGTTTTCTCCTATACTGATAGATGTATTTGGAACTCTAAATCAAACACGGTTTGTGCTAGCTTCTTGAAACTTGACACAATAAAGCAGTTTCAGGTTCTATCTCTATGTTCTTTTTCCTCTTGATGTAGCCCTAAGCAGTGACTGGGGAGAAACACTTTCATTGAAAGGGGTTGCCAAGCTTCCAAAAATTAGGAGTCTCCAGAAAACTCAGCAGCTATTTTTTCACCCAAACTGGATGACACTTTCAGGTAATGATCAGTAAACTAAGCCCACTTGGTTCCCCAAATTTCGTTCTTCTATGTTGAAGCGTTCGTTTCCAGTAACAGTTTGAATTTTGGCGTTTCACTCTGTTTTATCCTATACTGATAGATGTATTTTGAACTCTAAATCAAACACGGTTTGTGCTAGCTTCTTGAAACTTGACACAATAAAGCAGATTCACGTTCTATCTCTATATTCTGTTTCCTCTTGATGTAGCCCTAAGCAGTGACTGGGGAGAAACACTTTCATTGAAAGGGGTTGCCAAGCTTCCAAAAATTACGAGTCTCCAGAAATCTCAGCAACTATTTTTTCACCCAAACTGGATGATACTTTCAGGTAATGATCAGTACACTAAGCCCACGTGGTTCCCCAAATTTGTTCTTCTATGTTGAAGCGTTCGTTTCCAGTAACAGTTTGAATTTTGGCGATTCACTCTGTTTTCTCCTATACTGATAGATGTATTTGGAACTCTAAATCAAACACGGTTTGTGCTAGCTTCTTGAAACTTGACACAATAAAGCAGTTTCACGTTCTATTTCTATGTTCTGTTTCCTCTTGATGTAGCCATAAGCATTGACTGGGGAGAAACACTTTCATTGAAAGGGGTTGCCAAGCTTCCAAAAATTACGAGTCTCCAGAAATCTCAGCAACTATTTTTTCACCCAAACTGGATGATACTTTCAGGTAATGATCAGTACACTAAGCCCACGTGGTTCCCCAAATTTGTTCTTCTATGTTGAAGCGTTCGTTTCCAGTAACAGATTGAATTTTGGCGTTTCACTCTGTTTTCTCCTATAATGGTAGATGTATTTGGAACTCTAAATCAAACACGGTTTGTGCTAGCTTCTTGAAACTTGACACAATAAAGCAGATTCACGTTCTATCTCTATGTTCTGTTTCCACTTGATGTAGCCCTAAGCAGTGACTGGGGAGAAACACTTTCATTGAAAGGGGTTGTCAAGCTTCCAAAAATTACGAGTCTCCAGAAATATCAACAACTATTTTTTCACCCAAACTTGATGTTACTTTCAGGTAATGATCAGGACACTAAGCCCACTTGGTTCCACAAATTTCGTTCTTCTATGTTGAAGCGTTCGTTTCCAGTAACAGTCTGAATTTTGGCGTTTCACTCTGTTATCTCCTATACTGATAGATGTATTTGGAACTCTAAATCAAACACGGTTTGTGCTAGCTTCTTGAAACTTGACACAATAAAGCAGTTTCACGTTCTATCTCTATGTTCTGTTTCCTCTTGATGTAGCCCTAAGCAGTGACTGGGGAGAAACACTTTCATTGAAAGGGGTTGCCAAGCTTCCAAAAATTACGAGTCTCCAGAAATCTCAGCAACTATTTTTTCACCCAAACTGGATGATACTTTCACGTAATGATCAGTACACTAAGCCCACTTGGTTCCCCAAATCTCGTTCTTTTATGTTGAAGCGTTCGTTTCCGGTAACAGTTTTAATTTTCGCGTTTCACTCTGTTTTCTCCTATATTGGTAGATGTATTTGGAACTCTAAATCAAACACGGTTTGTGCTAGCTTCTTGAAACTTGACACAATAAAGCAGTTTCACGTTCTATCTCTATGTTCTGTTTCCTCTTGATGTAGCCCTAAGCAGTGACTGGGGAGAAACACTTTCATTGAAAGGGGTTGCCAAGCTTCCAAAAATTAGGAGTCTCCAGAAATCTCAGCAACTATTTTTTCACCCAAACTGGATGATACTTTCAGGTAATTATCAGTACACTAAGCCCACTTGGTTCCCCAAATTTCGTTCTTCTATGTTGTAGCGTTCGTTTCCAGTAACAGTTTGAACTTTGGCGTTTCACTCTGTTTTCTCCTATATTGGTAGATGTATTTGGAACTCTAAATCAAACATGGTTTGTGCTAGCTTCTTGAAACTTGACACAATAAAGCAGATTCAGATTCTATCTCTATGTTCTGTTTCCTCTTGATGTAGCCCTAAGCAGTGACTGGGGAGAAACAGTTTCATTGAAAGGGGTTGCCAAGCTTCCAAAAATTACGAGTCTCCAGAAATCTCAGCAACTATTTTTTCACCCAAACTGGATGATACTTTCAGGTAATGGTCAGTACACTAAGCCCACTTGGTTCCCCAAATTTCGTTCTTCTATATTGAAGCGTTCGTTTCCAGTAACAGTTTGAATTTTGGCGTTTCACTCTGTGTTCTCCTATACTGATAGATGTATTTGGAACTCTAAATCAAACACGGTTTGCGCTAGCTTCTTGAAACTTGACACAATAAAGCAGTTTCACGTTCTATCTCTATGTTCTCTTTCCTCTTGATGTAGCCCAAAGCAGTGACTGGGGAGAAACACTTTCATTGAAAGGGGTTGCCAAGCTTCCAAAAATTACGAGTCTCCAGAAATCTCAGCAACTATTTTTTCACCCAAACTGGATGACACTTTCAGCTAATGATCAATACACTAAGCCCACTGGGTTCCCCAAATTTCGTTCTTCTATGTTGAAGCGTTCGTTTCCAGTAACAGTTAGATATTGGCGTTTCACTCTGTTTTCTCCTATACTGATAGATGTATTTGGAACTCTAAATCAAACACGGTTTGTGCTAGCT
Organism: Spermophilus citellus; assembly: GCF_964194105.1. NCBI lineage: Eukaryota > Metazoa > Chordata > Mammalia > Rodentia > Sciuridae > Spermophilus > Spermophilus citellus. The sequence goes on along the minus strand of NW_027672821.1, from coordinate 8,212 downwards.
TCTTGAAACTTGACACAAAAAGCAGGTTCACGTTCTATCTCTATGTTCTGTTTCCTCTTGATGTAGCCCTAAGCAGTGACTGGGGAGAAACACTTTCATTGAAAGGGGTTGCCAAGCTTCCAAAAATTACGAGTCTCCAGAAATCTCAGCAACTATTTTTTCACCCAAACTGGATGATACTTTCTGGTAATGATCAGTACACTAAGCCCACTTGGTTCCCCAAATTTCGTTCTTCTATGTTGAAGCGTTCGTTTCCAGTAACAGTTTGAATTTTGGCGTTTCACTCTGTTTTCTCTTATACTGATAGATGTATTTGGAACTCTAAATCAAACACGGTTTGTGCTAGCTTCTTGAAACTTGACACAATAAAGCAGTTTCATGTTCTATCTCTATGTTCTCTTTCCTCTTGATGTAACCCTCAGCAGTGACTGGGGAGAAACACTTTCATTGAAAGGGGTTGCCAAGCTTCCAAAAATTACGAGTCTCCAGAAATCTCAGCAACTATTTTTTCACCCAAACTGGATGACACTTTCAGGTAATGATCAGTGCACTAAGCCCACTTGGTTCCCCAAATTTCGTTCTTCTATGTTGAAGCGTTCGTTTCCAGTAACAGTTTGAATTTTGGCGATTCACTCTGTTTTCTCCTATACTGATAGATGTATTTGGAACTCTAAATCAAACACGGTTTGTGCTAGCTTCTTGAAACTTGACACAATAAAGCAGTTTCAGGTTCTATCTCTATGTTCTTTTTCCTCTTGATGTAGCCCTAAGCATTGACTGGGGAGAAACACTTTCATTGAAAGGGGTTGCCAAGCTTCCAAAAATTACGAGTCTCCAGAAATCTCAGCAACTATTTTTTCACCCAAACTGGATGATACTTTCTGGTAATGATCAGTACACTAAGCCCACTTGGTTCCCCAAATTTCGTTCTTCTATGTTGAAGCGTTCGTTTCCAGTAACAGTTTGAATTTTGGCGTTTCACTCTGTTTTCTCCTATACTGATAGATGTATTTGGAACTCTAAATCAAACACGGTTTGTGCTAGCTTCTTGAAACTTGACACAAAAAAGCAGTTTCACGTTCTATCTCTATGTTCTGTTTCCTCTTGATGTAACCCTCAGCAGTGACTGGGGAGAAACACTTTCATTGAAAGGGGTTGCCAAGCTTCCAAAAATTACGAGTCTCCAGAAATCTCAGCAACTATTTTTTCACCCAAACTGGATGATACTTTCTGGTAATGATCAGTACACTAAGCCCACTGGGTTCCCCAAATTTCGTTCTTCTATGTTGAAGCGTTCGTTTCCAGTAACAGTTAGAATTTTGGCGTTTCACTCTGTTTTCTCCTATACTGATAGATGTATTTGGAACTCTAAATCAAACACGGTTTGTGCTAGCTTCTTGAAACTTGACACAATAAAGCAGTTTCATGTTCTATCTCTATGTTCTCTTTCCTCTTGATGTAACCCTCAGCAGTGACTGGGGAGAAACACTTTCATTGAAAGGGGTTGCCAAGCTTCCAAAAATTACGAGTCTCCAGAAATCTCAGCAACTATTTTTTCACCCAAACTGGATGACACTTTCAGGTAATGATCAGTGCACTAAGCCCACTTGGTTCCCCAAATTTCGTTCTTCTATGTTGAAGCGTTCGTTTCCAGTAACAGTTTGAATTTTGGCGATTCACTCTGTTTTCTCCAATACTGATAGATGTATTTGGAACTCTAAATCAAACACGGTTTGTGCTAGCTTCTTGAAACTTGACACAATAAAGCAGTTTCAGGTTCTATCTCTATGTTCTTTTTCCTCTTGATGTAGCCCTAAGCATTGACTGGGGAGAAACACTTTCATTGAAAGGGGTTGCCAAGCTTCCAAAAATTACGAGTCTCCAGAAATCTCAGCAACTATTTTTTCACCCAAACTGGATGATACTTTCTGGTAATGATCAGTACACTAAGCCCACTTGGTTCCCCAAATTTCGTTCTTCTATGTTGAAGCGTTCGTTTCCAGTAACAGTTTGAATTTTGGCGTTTCACTCTGTTTTCTCCTATACTGATAGATGTATTTGGAACTCTAAATCAAACACGGTTTGTGCTAGCTTCTTGAAACTTGACACAAAAAAGCAGTTTCACGTTCTATCTCTATGTTCTGTTTCCTCTTGATGTAACCCTCAGCAGTGACTGGGGAGAAACACTTTCATTGAAAGGGGTTGCCAAGCTTCCAAAAATTACGAGTCTCCAGAAATCTCAGCAACTATTTTTTCACCCAAACTGGATGATACTTTCTGGTAATGATCAGTACACTAAGCCCACTGGGTTCCCCAAATTTCGTTCTTCTATGTTGAAGCGTTCGTTTCCAGTAACAGTTAGAATTTTGGCGTTTCACTCTGTTTTCTCCTATACTGATAGATGTATTTGGAACTCTAAATCAAACACGGTTTGTGCTAGCTTCTTGAAACTTGACACAAAAAGCAGGTTCACGTTCTATCTCTATGTTCTGTTTCCTCTTGATGTAGCCCTAAGCAGTGACTGGGGAGAAACACTTTCATTGAAAGGGGTTGCCAAGCTTCCAAAAATTACGAGTCTCCAGAAATCTCAGCAACTATTTTTTCACCCAAACTGGATGATACTTTCTGGTAATGATCAGTACACTAAGCCCACTTGGTTCCCCAAATTTCGTTCTTCTATGTTGAAGCGTTCGTTTCCAGTAACAGTTTGAATTTTGGCGTTTCACTCTGTTTTCTCCTATACTGATAGATGTATTTGGAACTCTAAATCAAACACGGTTTGTGCTAGCTTCTTGAAACTTGACACAATAAAGCAGTTTCACGTTCTATCTCTATATTCTGTTTCCTCTTGATGTAGCCCTAAGTAGTGACTGGGGAGAAACACTTTCATTGAAAGGGGTTGCCAAGCTTCCAAAAATTACGAGTCTCCAGAAATCTCAGCAACTATTTTTTCACCCAAACTGGATGATACTTTAAGGTAATGATCAGTACACTAAGCCCACTTGGTTCCCCAAATTTCGTTCTTCTATGTTGAAGCGTTCCTTTCCAGTAACAGTTTGAATTTTGGCGTTTCACTCTGTTTTCTCCTATACTGATAGATGTATTTGGAAATCTAAATCAAACACGCTTTGTGCTAGCTTCTTGAAACGTGACACAATAAAGCAGTTTCACGTTCTATCTCTATGTTCTGTTTCCTCTTGATGTAACCCTAAGCAGTGACTGGGGAGAAACACTTTCATTGAAAGGGGTTGCCAAGATTCCAAAAATTACGAGTCTCCAGAAATCTCAGCAACTATTTTTTCACCCAAACTGGATGATACTTTCAGGTAATGATCAGTACACTAAGCCCACTTGGTTCCCCAAATTTCGTTCTTCTATATTGAAGCGTTCGTTTCCAGTAACAGTTTGAATTTTGGCATTTCACTCTGTGTTCTCCTATACTGATAGATGTATTTGGAACTCTAAATCAAACACGGTTTGTGCTAGCTTCTTGAAACTTGACACAATAAAGCAGTTTCATGTTCTATCTCTATGTTCTGTTTCCTCTTGATGTAGCCCTAAGCAGTGACTGGGGAGAAACACTTTCATTGAAAGGGGTTGCCAAGCTTCCAAAAATTACGAGTCTCCAGAAATCTCAGCAACTATTTTTTCACCCAAACTGGATGATACTTTCACGTAATGATCAGTACACTAAGCCCACTTGGTTCCCCAAATCTCGTTCTTTTATGTTGAAGCGTTCGTTTCCGGTAACAGTTTTAATTTTCGCGTTTCACTCCGTTTTCTCCTATATTGGTAGATGCATTTGGAACTCTAAATCAAACACGGTTTGTGCTAGCTTCTTGAAACTTGACACAATAAAGCAGTTTCAGGTTCTATCTCTATGTTCTGTTTCCTCTTGATGTAACCCTCAGCAGTGACTGGGGAGAAACACTTTCATTGAAAGGGGTTGCCAAGCTTCCAAAAATTACGAGTCTCCAGAAATCTCAGGAACTATTTTTTCACCCAAACTGGATGACACTTTCAGGTAATAATCAGTACACTAAGCCCACTTGGTTCCCCAAATTTCGTTCTTCTATGTTGAAGCGTTCGTTTCCAGTAACAGTTTGAATTTTGGCATTTCACTCTGTTTTCTCCTATAATGGTAGATGTATTTGGAACTCTAAATCAAACACGGTTTGTGTTAGCTTCTTGAAACTTGACACAATAAAGCAGATTCACGTTCTATCTCTATGTTCTGTTTCCACTTGATGTAGCCCTAAGCAGTGACTGGGGAGAAACACTTTCATTGAAAGGGGTTGTCAAGCTTCCAAAAATTACGAGTCTCCAGAAATATCAACAACTATTTTTTCACCCAAACTTGATGATACTTTCAGGTAATGATTTGGACACTAAGCCCACTTGGTTCCCCAAATGTCGTTCTTCTATGTTGAAGCGTTCGTTTCCAGTAACAGTCTGAATTTTGGCGTTTCACTCTGTTTTCTCCTATACTGATAGATGTATTTGGAACTCTAAATCAAACACGGTTTGTGCTAGCTTCATGAAAATTGACACAATAAAGCAGTTTCAGGTTCTATCTCTATGTTCTTTTTCCTCTTGATGTAGCCCTAAGCAGTGACTGGGGAGAAACACTTTCATTGAAAGGGGTTGCCAAGCTTCCAAAAAATACGTCTCCAGAAAACTCAGCAGCTATTTTTTCACCCAAACTGGATGACACTTTCAGGTAATGATCAGTAAACTAAGCCCACTTGGTTCCCCAAATTTCGTTCTTCTATGTTGAAGCGTTCGTTTCCAGTAACAGTTTGAATTTTGGCGTTTCACTCTGTTTTATCCTATACTGATAGATGTATTTTGAACTCTAAATCAAACACGGTTTGTGCTAGCTTCTTGAAACTTGACACAATAAAGCAGATTCACGTTCTATCTCTATATTCTGTTTCCTCTTGATGTAGCCCTAAGCAGTGACTGGGGAGAAACACTTTCATTGAAAGGGGTTGCCAAGCTTCCAAAAATTACGAGTCTCCACAAATCTCAGCAACTATTGTTTCACCCAAACTGGATGATACTTTCAGGTAATGATCAGTACACTAAGCCCACTTGGTTCCCCAAATTTGTTCTTCTATGTTGAAGCGTTCGTTTCCAGTAACAGTTTGAATTTTGGCGATTCACTCTGTTTTCTCCTATACTGATAGATGTATTTGGAACTCTAAATAAAACACGGTTTGTGCTAGCTTCTTGAAACTTGACACAATAAAGCAGTTTCACGTTCTATCTTATGTTCTGTTTCCTCTTGATGTAGCCCTAAGCAGTGACTGGGGAGAAACACTTTCATTGAAAGGGGTTGCCAAGCTTCCAAAAATTAGGAGTCTCCAGAAATCTCAGCAACTATTTTTTCACCCAAACTGGATGACACTTTCAGCTAATGATCAATACACTAAGCCCACTGGGTTCCCCAAATTTCGTTCTTCTATGTTGAAGCGTTCGTTTCCAGTAACAGTTAGATATTGGCGTTTCACTCTGTTTTCTCCTATACTGATAGATGTATTTGGAACTCTAAATCAAACACGGTTTGTGCTAGCTTCTTGAAACTTGACACAAAAAGCAGGTTCACGTTCTATCTCTATGTTCTGTTTCCTCTTGATGTAGCCCTAAGCAGTGACTGGGGAGAAACACTTTCATTGAAAGGGGTTGCCAAGCTTCCAAAAAATATGTGTCTCCAGAAATCTCAGCAACTATTTTTTCACCCAAACTGGATGACACTTTCAGGTAATGATCAGTACACTAAGCCCACTTGGTTCCCCAAATTTCGTTCTTCTATTTTGAAGCGTTCGTTTCCAGTAACAGTTTGAATTTTGGCGTTTCACCCTGTTTTCTCTTATACTGATAGATGTATTTGGAACACTAAATCAAACAGGGTTTGTGCTAGCTTCTTGAAACTTGACACAATAAAGCAGTTTCAGGTTCTATCTCTATATTCTTTTTTCTCTTGATGTAGCCCTAAGTAGTGACTGGGGAGAAACACTTTCATTGAAAGGGGTTGCCAATCTTCCAAAAATTACGAGTCTCCAGAAATCTCAGCAACTATTTTTTCACCCAAACTGGATGATACTTTCACGTAATGATCAGTACACTAAGCCCACTTGGTTCCCCAATTCTCATTCTTTTATGTTGAAGGGTTCGTTTCCGGTAACAGTTTGAATTTTCGCGTTTCACTCTGTTTTCTCCTATATTGGTAGATGCATTTGGAACTCTAAATCAAACAGGGTTTGTGCTAGCTTCTTGAAACTTGAAACAATAAAGCAGTTTCACCCTCTATCTCTATGTTCTCTTTCCTCTTGATGTAACCCTCAGCAGTGACTGGGGAGAAACACTTTCATTGAAAGGGGTTGCCAAGCTTCCAAAAATTAGGAGTCTCCAGAAATCTCAGCAACTATTTTTTCACCCAAACTGGATGATACTTTCAGGTAATGATCAGTACACTAAGCCCACTTGGTTCCCCAAATTTCGTTCTTCTATATTGAAGCGTTCGTTTCCAGTAACAGTTTGAATTTTGGCGTTTCACTCTGTGTTCTCCTATACTGATAGATGTATTTGGAACTCTAAATCAAACACGGTTTGTGCTAGCTTCTTGAAACTTGACACAAAAAGCAGTTTCACGTTCTATCTCTATGTTCTGTTTCCTCTTGATGTAGCCCTAAGCAGTGACTGGGGAGAAACACTTTCATTGAAAGGGGTTGCCAAGCTTCCAAAAATTACGAGTCTCCAGAAATCTCAGCAACTATTTTTTCACCCAAACTGGATGATACTTTCTGGTAATGATCAGTACACTAAGCCCACTTGGTTCCCCAAATTTCGTTCTTCTATGTTGAAGCGTTCGTTTCCAGTAACAGTTTGAATTTTGGCGTTTCACTCTGTTTTCTCCTATACTGATAGATGTATTTGGAACTCTAAATCAAACACGGTTTGTGCTAGCTTCTTGAAACTTGACACAATAAAGCAGTTTCACGTTCTATCTCTATGTTCTGTTTCCTCTTGATGTAGCCCTAAGTAGTGACTGGGGAGAAACACTTTCATTGAAAGGGGTTGCCAAGCTTCCAAAAATTACGAGTCTCCAGAAATCTCAGCAACTATTTTTTCACCCAAACTGGATGATACTTTAAGGTAATGATCAGTACACTAAGCCCACTTGGTTCCCCAAATTTCGTTCTTCTATGTTGAAGCGTTCCTTTCCAGTAACAGTTTGAATTTTGGCGTTTCACTCTGTTTTCTCCTATACTGATAGATGTATTTGGAAATCTAAATCAAACACGCTTTGTGCTAGCTTCTTGAAACGTGACACAATAAAGCAGTTTCACGTTCTATCACTATGTTCTGTTTCCTCTTGATGTAACCCTAAGCAGTGACTGGGGAGAAACACTTTCATTGAAAGGGGTTGTCAAGCTTCCAAAAATTACGAGTCTCCAGAAATCTCAGCAAGTATTTTTTCACCCAAACTGGATGATACTTTCAGGTAATGATCAGTACACTAAGCCCACTTGGTTCCCCAAATTTCGTTCTTCTATATTGAAGCGTTCGTTTCCAGTAACAGTTTGAATTTTGGCATTTCACTCTGTGTTCTCCTATACTGATAGATGTATTTGGAACTCTAAATCAAACACGGTTTGTGCTAGCTTCTTGAAACTTGACACAATAAAGCAGTTTCACGTTCTATCTCTATGTTCCGTTTCCTCTTGATGTAGCCCTAAGCAGTGACTGGGGAGAAACACTTTCATTGAAAGGGGTTGCCAAGCTTCCAAAAATTACGAGTCTCCAGAAATCTCAGCAACTATTTTTTCACCCAAACTGGATGACACTTTCAGGTAATGATCAGTACACTAAGCCCACTTGGTTCCCCAAATTTCGTTCTTCTATGTTGAAGCGTTCGTTTCCAGTAACAGTTTGAATTTTGGCGTTTCACTCTGTTTTCTCCTATACTGATAGATGTATTTGGAACTCTAAATCAAACACGGTTTGTGCTAGCTTCTTGAAACGTGACACAATAAAGCAGTTTCAGGTTCTATCTCTATGTTCTTTTTCCTCTTGATGTAGCCCTAAGCAGTGACTGGGGAGAAACACTTTCATTGAAAGGGGTTGCCAAGCTTCCAAAAAATATGTGTCTCCAGAAATCTCAGCAACTATTTTTTCACCCAAACTGGATGACACTTTCAGGTAATGA
>NW_027672822.1:0-63000 GCF_964194105.1 Spermophilus citellus | reverse complement strand
TGCTTAGGGCTACATCAAGAGGAAACAAAACCTAGAGATAGAACGTGAAACTACTTTACTGTGTCAAGTTTCAAGAAGCTAGCACAAACCGTGTTGGATTTAGAGTTCCAAATACATCTATCAATATAGGAGAAAACAGAGTGAAACCTAAAAATTCAAACTGTTACTGGAAATGAACGCTTCAACATAGAAGAACGAAATTTGGGGAACCAAGTCGCCTTAGTGTACTGATCATTACCTGAAAGTATCATCCAGTTTGGGTGAAAAAATATTTGCTGAGATTTTTGGAGATTCGTAATTTTTGGAAGCTTGGCAACCCCTCTCCATGAAAGTGGTTCTCGCCAGTCACTGCTTAGGGCTACAGCAAGAGGAAACAAAACATAGAGATAGAACGTGAAACTACTTTACTGTATCAAGTTTCAAGAAGCTAGCACAAACCGTGTTGGATTTAGAGTTCCAAATACATGTATCAATATAGGAGAAAACAGAGTGAAACCTAAAAATTCAAACTGTTACTGGAAATGAATGCTTCAACATAGAAGAACGAAATTTGGGGAACCAAGTCGCCTTAGTGTACTGATCATTACCTGAAAGTATCATCCAGTTTGGGTGAAAAAATATTTGCTGATATTTCTGGAGATTCATAATTTTTGGAAGCTTGGCCACCCCTTTCCATGAAAGTGTTTCTCGCCAGTCACTGCTTAGGGCTACATCAAGAGGAAACAAAACCTAGAGATAGAACGTGAAACTACTTTACTGTGTCAAGTTTCAAGAAGCTAGCACAAACCGTGTTGGATTTAGAGTTCCAAATACATGTATCAATATAGGAGAAAACAGAGTGAAACCTAAAAATTCAAACTGTTACTGGAAATGAACGCTTCAACATAGAAGAACGAAATTTGGGGAACCAAGTCGCCTACGTGTACTGATCATTACCTGAAAGTATCATCCAGTTTGGGTGAAAAAATATTTGCTGAGATTTCTGGAGATTCGTAACTTTTGGAAGCTTGGCAACCTTTTTCCATGAAAGTGTTTCTCGCCAGTCACTGCTTAGGGCTACATCAAGAGGAAACAGAATATAGAGATAGAACATGAAACTACTTTACTTTGTCAAGTTTCATGAAGCTAGCACAAACCGTGTTGGATTTAGAGTTCCAAATACATCTATCAATATAGGAGAAAACAGAGTGAAACCTAAAAATTCAAAGTGTTACTGGAAATGAACGCTTCAACATAGAAGAACGACTTTTGGGGAACCAAGTCGCCTTCGTGTACTGATCATTACCTGAAAGTATCATCCAGTTTGGGTGAAAAAATATTTGCTGAGATTCCTGGAGATTCGTAACTTTTGGAAGCTTGGCAACCTTTTTCCATGAAAGTGTTTCTCACCAGTCACTGCTTAGGGCTACATCAAGAGGAAACAGAATATAGAGATAGAATGTGAAACTACTTTACTTTTTCAAGTTTCATGAAGCTAGCACAAACCGTGTTGGATTTAGAGTTCCAAATACATCTATCAATATAGGAGAAAACAGAGTGAAACCTAAAAATTCAAAGTGTTACTGGAAATGAACGCTTCAACATAGAAGAACGACATTTGGGGAACCAAGTCGCCTTCGTGTACTGATCATTACCTGAAAGTATCATCCAGTTTGGGTGAAAAAATATTTGCTGAGATTTCTGGAGATTCGTATTTTTGGAAGCTTGGCAACCCCTCTCCATGAAAGTGGTTCTCGCCAGTCACTGCTTAGGGCTACAGCAAAAGGAAACAAAACATAGAGATAGAACGTGAAACTACTTTACTGTATCAAGTTTCAAGAAGCTAGCACAAACCGTGTTGGATTTAGAGTTCCAAATACATGTATCAATATAGGAGAAAACAGAGTGAAACCTAAAAATTCAAACTCTTACTGGAAATGAACGCTTCAACATAGAAGAACGACATTTGGGGAACCAAGTCACCTTAGTGTACTGATCATTACCTGAAAGTATCATCCAGTTTGGGTGAAAAACTATTTGCTGAGATTTCTGGAGATTCGTAATTTTTGGAAGCTTGGCAACCCCTCTCCATGAAAGTGGTTCTCGCCAGTCACTGCTTAGGGCTACAGCAAGAGGAAACAAAACATAGAGATAGAACGTGAAACTACTTTACTGTGTCAAGTTTCAAGAAGCTAGCACAAACCGTGTTGGATTTAGAGTTCCAAATACATCTATCAATATAGGAGAAAACAGAGTGAAACCTAAAAATTCAAACTGTTACAGGAAATGAACGCTTCAACATAGAAGAACAACATTTGGGGAACCAAGTCGCCTTAGTGTACTGATCATTACCTGAAAGTATCATCCAGTTTGGGTGAAAAAATATTTGCTGAGATTTCTGGAGATTCGTAACTTTTGGAAGCTTGGCAACCTTTTTCCATGAAAGTGTTTCTCACCAGTCACTGCTTAGGGCTACATCAAGAGGAAACAGAATATAGAGATAGAACGTGAAACTACTTTACTTTGTCAAGTTTCATGAAGCTAGCACAAACCGTGTTGGATTTAGAGTTCCAAATACATCTATCAATATAGGAGAAAACAGAGTGAAACCTAAAAATTCAAAGTGTTACTGGAAATGAACGCTTCAACATAGAAGAACGACTTTTGGGGAACCAAGTCGCCTTCGTGTACTGATCATTACCTGAAAGTATCATCCAGTTTGGGTGAAAAAATATTTGCTGAGATTTCTGGAGATTCGTAATTTTTGGAAGCTTGGCAACCCCTCTCCATGAAAGTGGTTCTCGCCAGTCACTGCTTAGGGCTACAGCAAGAGGAAACAAAACATAGAGATAGAACGTGAAACTACTTTACTGTATCAAGTTTCAAGAAGCTAGCACAAACCGTGTTGGATTTAGAGTTCCAAATACATGTATCAATATAGGAGAAAACAGAGTGAAACCTAAAAATTCAAACTGTTACTGGAAATGAATGCTTCAACATAGAAGAACGAAATTTGGGGAACCAAGTCGCCTTAGTGTACTGATCATTACCTGAAAGTATCATCCAGTTTGGGTGAAAAAATATTTGCTGATATTTCTGGAGATTCATAATTTTTGGAAGCTTGGCCACCCCTTTCCATGAAAGTGTTTCTCGCCAGTCACTGCTTAGGGCTACATCAAGAGGAAACAAAACCTAGAGATAGAACGTGAAACTACTTTACTGTGTCAAGTTTCAAGAAGCTAGCACAAACCGTGTTGGATTTAGAGTTCCAAATACATGTATCAATATAGGAGAAAACAGAGTGAAACCTAAAAATTCAAACTGTTACTGGAAATGAACGCTTCAACATAGAAGAACGAAATTTGGGGAACCAAGTCGCCTACGTGTACTGATCATTACCTGAAAGTATCATCCAGTTTGGGTGAAAAAATATTTGCTGAGATTTCTGGAGATTCGTAACTTTTGGAAGCTTGGCAACCTTTTTCCATGAAAGTGTTTCTCGCCAGTCACTGCTTAGGGCTACATCAAGAGGAAACAGAATATAGAGATAGAACGTGAAACTACTTTACTTTGTCAAGTTTCATGAAGCTAGCACAAACCGTGTTGGATTTAGAGTTCCAAATACATGTATCAATATAGGAGAAAACAGAGTGAAACCTAAAAATTCAAACTGTTACTGGAAATGAACGCTTCAACATAGAAGAACGAAATTTGGGGAACCAAGTCGCCTTCGTGTACTGATCATTACCTGAAAGTATCATCCAGTTTGGGTGAAAAAATATTTGCTGAGATTTCTGGAGATTCGTAACTTTTGGAAGCTTGGCAACCTTTTTCCATGAAAGTGTTTCTCACCAGTCACTGCTTAGGGCTACATCAAGAGGAAACAGAATATAGAGATAGAACATGAAACTACTTTACTTTGTCAAGTTTCATGAAGCTAGCACAAACCGTGTTGGATTTAGAGTTCCAAATACATCTATCAATATAGGAGAAAACAGAGTGAAACCTAAAAATTCAAAGTGTTACTGGAAATGAACGCTTCAACATAGAAGAACGACTTTTGGGGAACCAAGTCGCCTTCGTGTACTGATCATTACCTGAAAGTATCATCCAGTTTGGGTGAAAAAATATTTGCTGAGATTCCTGGAGATTCGTAACTTTTGGAAGCTTGGCAACCTTTTTCCATGAAAGTGTTTCTCACCAGTCACTGCTTAGGGCTACATCAAGAGGAAACAGAATATAGAGATAGAATGTGAAACTACTTTACTTTGTCAAGTTTCATGAAGCTAGCACAAACCGTGTTGGATTTAGAGTTCCAAATACATCTATCAATATAGGAGAAAACAGAGTGAAACCTAAAAATTCAAAGTGTTACTGGAAATGAACGCTTCAACATAGAAGAACGACATTTGGGGAACCAAGTCGCCTTCGTGTACTGATCATTACCTGAAAGTATCATCCAGTTTGGGTGAAAAAATATTTGCTGAGATTTCTGGAGATTCGTATTTTTGGAAGCTTGGCAACCCCTCTCCATGAAAGTGGTTCTCGCCAGTCACTGCTTAGGGCTACAGCAAAAGGAAACAAAACATAGAGATAGAACGTGAAACTACTTTACTGTATCAAGTTTCAAGAAGCTAGCACAAACCGTGTTGGATTTAGAGTTCCAAATACATGTATCAATATAGGAGAAAACAGAGTGAAACCTAAAAATTCAAACTCTTACTGGAAATGAACGCTTCAACATAGAAGAACGACATTTGGGGAACCAAGTCACCTTAGTGTACTGATCATTACCTGAAAGTATCATCCAGTTTGGGTGAAAAACTATTTGCTGAGATTTCTGGAGATTCGTAATTTTTGGAAGCTTGGCAACCCCTCTCCATGAAAGTGGTTCTCGCCAGTCACTGCTTAGGGCTACAGCAAGAGGAAACAAAACATAGAGAAAGAACGTGAAACTACTTTACTGTGTCAAGTTTCAAGAAGCTAGCACAAACCGTGTTGGATTTAGAGTTCCAAATACATCTATCAATATAGGAGAAAACAGAGTGAAACCTAAAAATTCAAACTGTTACAGGAAATGAACGCTTCAACATAGAAGAACAACATTTGGGGAACCAAGTCGCCTTAGTGTACTGATCATTACCTGAAAGTATCATCCAGTTTGGGTGAAAAAATATTTGCTGAGATTTCTGGAGATTCGTAACTTTTGGAAGCTTGGCAACCTTTTTCCATGAAAGTGTTTCTCACCAGTCACTGCTTAGGGCTACATCAAGAGGAAACAGAATATAGAGATAGAACGTGAAACTACTTTACTTTGTCAAGTTTCATGAAGCTAGCACAAACCGTGTTGGATTTAGAGTTCCAAATACATCTATCAATATAGGAGAAAACAGAGTGAAACCTAAAAATTCAAAGTGTTACTGGAAATGAACGCTTCAACATAGAAGAACGACTTTTGGGGAACCAAGTCGCCTTCGTGTACTGATCATTACCTGAAAGTATCATCCAGTTTGGGTGAAAAAATATTTGCTGAGATTTCTGGAGATTCGTAATTTTTGGAAGCTTGGCAACCCCTCTCCATGAAAGTGGTTCTCGCCAGTCACTGCTTAGGGCTACAGCAAGAGGAAACAAAACATAGAGATAGAACATGAAACTACTTTACTGTATCAAGTTTCAAGAAGCTAGCACAAACCGTGTTGGATTTAGAGTTCCAAGTACATGTATCAATATAGGAGAAAACAGAGTGAAACCTAAAAATTCAAACTGTTACTGGAAATGAACGCTTCAACATAGAAGAACGAACTTTGGAAAACCAAGTCGCCTTAGTGTACTGATCATTACCTGAAAGTATCATCCAGTTTGGGTGAAAAAATATTTGCTGAGATTTCTGGAGATTCGTAATTTTTGGAAGCTTGGCAAACCCTCTCCATGAAAGTGGTTCTCGCCAGTCACTGCTTAGGGCTACAGCAAGTGGAAACAAAACATAGAGATAGAACGTGAAACTACTTTACTGTGTCAAGTTTCAAGAAGCTAGCACAAACCGTGTTGGATTTAGAGTTCCAAATACATGTATCAATATAGGAGAAAACAGAGTGAAACCTAAAAATTCAAACTGTTACAGGAAATGAACGCTTCAACATAGAAGAACGAACTTTGGGGAACCAAGCCGCCTTAGTGTACTGATCATTACCTGAAAGTATCATCCAGTTTGGGTGAAAAAATATTTGCTGAGATTTCTGGAGATTCGTATTTTTGGAAGCTTGGCAACCCCTTTCCATGAAAGTGTTTCTCGCCAGTCACTGCTTAGGGCTACATCAAGAGGAAACAAAACATAGAGATAGAACGTGAAACTACTTTATTGTGTCAAGTTTCAAGAAGCTAGCACAAACCGTGTTGGATTTAGAGTTCCAAATACATGTATCAATATAGGAGAAAACATAGTGAAACCTAAAAATTCAAACTGTTACTGGAAATGAACGCTTCAACATAGAAGAACGAAATTTGGGGAACCAAGTCGCCTTAGTGTACTGATCATTACCTGAAAGTATCATCCAGTTTGGGTGAAAAAATATTTGCTGAGATTTCTGGAGATTCGTATTTTTGGAAGCTTGGCAACCCCTCTCCATGAAAGTGGTTCTCGCCAGTCACTGCTTAGGGCTACAGCAAAAGGAAACAAAACATAGAGATAGAACGTGAAACTACTTTACTGTATCAAGTTTCAAGAAGCTAGCACAAACCGTGTTGGATTTAGAGTTCCAAATACATGTATCAATATAGGAGAAAACAGAGTGAAACCTAAAAATTCAAACTCTTACTGGAAATGAACGCTTCAACATAGAAGAACGACATTTGGGGAACCAAGTCACCTTAGTGTACTGATCATTACCTGAAAGTATCATCCAGTTTGGGTGAAAAACTATTTGCTGAGATTTCTGGAGATTCGTAATTTTTGGAAGCTTGGCAACCCCTCTCCATGAAAGTGGTTCTCGCCAGTCACTGCTTAGGGCTACAGCAAGAGGAAACAAAACATAGAGATAGAACGTGAAACTACTTTACTGTGTCAAGTTTCAAGAAGCTAGCACAAACCGTGTTGGATTTAGAGTTCCAAATACATCTATCAATATAGGAGAAAACAGAGTGAAACCTAAAAATTCAAACTGTTACAGGAAATGAACGCTTCAACATAGAAGAACAACATTTGGGGAACCAAGTCGCCTTAGTGTACTGATCATTACCTGAAAGTATCATCCAGTTTGGGTGAAAAAATATTTGCTGAGATTTCTGGAGATTCGTAACTTTTGGAAGCTTGGCAACCCCTCTCCATGAAAGTGGTTCTCGCCAGTCACTGCTTAGGGCTACAGCAAGAGGAAACAAAACATAGAGATAGAACATGAAACTACTTTACTGTATCAAGTTTCAAGAAGCTAGCACAAACCGTGTTGGATTTAGAGTTCCAAGTACATGTATCAATATAGGAGAAAACAGAGTGAAACCTAAAAATTCAAACTGTTACTGGAAATGAACGCTTCAACATAGAAGAACGAACTTTGGAAAACCAAGTCGCCTTAGTGTACTGATCATTACCTGAAAGTATCATCCAGTTTGGGTGAAAAAATATTTGCTGAGATTTCTGGAGATTCGTAATTTTTGGAAGCTTGGCAAACCCTCTCCATGAAAGTGGTTCTCGCCAGTCACTGCTTAGGGCTACAGCAAGTGGAAACAAAACATAGAGATAGAACGTGAAACTACTTTACTGTGTCAAGTTTCAAGAAGCTAGCACAAACCGTGTTGGATTTAGAGTTCCAAATACATGTATCAATATAGGAGAAAACAGAGTGAAACCTAAAAATTCAAACTGTTACAGGAAATGAACGCTTCAACATAGAAGAACGAACTTTGGGGAACCAAGCCGCCTTAGTGTACTGATCATTACCTGAAAGTATCATCCAGTTTGGGTGAAAAAATATTTGCTGAGATTTCTGGAGATTCGTATTTTTGGAAGCTTGGCAACCCCTTTCCATGAAAGTGTTTCTCGCCAGTCACTGCTTAGGGCTACATCAAGAGGAAACAAAACATAGAGATAGAACGTGAAACTACTTTATTGTGTCAAGTTTCAAGAAGCTAGCACAAACCGTGTTGGATTTAGAGTTCCAAATACATGTATCAATATAGGAGAAAACAGAGTGAAACCTAAAAATTCAAACTGTTACTGGAAATGAACGCTTCAACATAGAAGAACGAAATTTGGGGAACCAAGTCGCCTTAGTGTACTGATCATTACCTGAAAGTATCATCCAGTTTGGGTGAAAAAATATTTGCTGAGATTTCTGGAGATTCGTATTTTTGGAAGCTTGGCAACCCCTCTCCATGAAAGTGGTTCTCGCCAGTCACTGCTTAGGGCTACAGCAAAAGGAAACAAAACATAGAGATAGAACGTGAAACTACTTTACTGTATCAAGTTTCAAGAAGCTAGCACAAACCGTGTTGGATTTAGAGTTCCAAATACATGTATCAATATAGGAGAAAACAGAGTGAAACCTAAAAATTCAAACTCTTACTGGAAATGAACGCTTCAACATAGAAGAACGACATTTGGGGAACCAAGTCACCTTAGTGTACTGATCATTACCTGAAAGTATCATCCAGTTTGGGTGAAAAACTATTTGCTGAGATTTCTGGAGATTCGTAATTTTTGGAAGCTTGGCAACCCCTCTCCATGAAAGTGGTTCTCGCCAGTCACTGCTTAGGGCTACAGCAAGAGGAAACAAAACATAGAGATAGAACGTGAAACTACTTTACTGTGTCAAGTTTCAAGAAGCTAGCACAAACCGTGTTGGATTTAGAGTTCCAAATACATCTATCAATATAGGAGAAAACAGAGTGAAACCTAAAAATTCAAACTGTTACAGGAAATGAACGCTTCAACATAGAAGAACAACATTTGGGGAACCAAGTCGCCTTAGTGTACTGATCATTACCTGAAAGTATCATCCAGTTTGGGTGAAAAAATATTTGCTGAGATTTCTGGAGATTCGTAACTTTTGGAAGCTTGGCAACCTTTTTCCATGAAAGTGTTTCTCACCAGTCACTGCTTAGGGCTACATCAAGAGGAAACAGAATATAGAGATAGAACGTGAAACTACTTTACTTTGTCAAGTTTCATGAAGCTAGCACAAACCGTGTTGGATTTAGAGTTCCAAATACATCTATCAATATAGGAGAAAACAGAGTGAAACCTAAAAATTCAAAGTGTTACTGGAAATGAACGCTTCAACATAGAAGAACGACTTTTGGGGAACCAAGTCGCCTTCGTGTACTGATCATTACCTGAAAGTATCATCCAGTTTGGGTGAAAAAATATTTGCTGAGATTTCTGGAGATTCGTAATTTTTGGAAGCTTGGCAACCCCTCTCCATGAAAGTGGTTCTCGCCAGTCACTGCTTAGGGCTACAGCAAGAGGAAACAAAACATAGAGATAGAACATGAAACTACTTTACTGTATCAAGTTTCAAGAAGCTAGCACAAACCGTGTTGGATTTAGAGTTCCAAGTACATGTATCAATATAGGAGAAAACAGAGTGAAACCTAAAAATTCAAACTGTTACTGGAAATGAACGCTTCAACATAGAAGAACGAACTTTGGAAAACCAAGTCGCCTTAGTGTACTGATCATTACCTGAAAGTATCATCCAGTTTGGGTGAAAAAATATTTGCTGAGATTTCTGGAGATTCGTAATTTTTGGAAGCTTGGCAAACCCTCTCCATGAAAGTGGTTCTCGCCAGTCACTGCTTAGGGCTACAGCAAGTGGAAACAAAACATAGAGATAGAACGTGAAACTACTTTACTGTGTCAAGTTTCAAGAAGCTAGCACAAACCGTGTTGGATTTAGAGTTCCAAATACATGTATCAATATAGGAGAAAACAGAGTGAAACCTAAAAATTCAAACTGTTACAGGAAATGAACGCTTCAACATAGAAGAACGAACTTTGGGGAACCAAGCCGCCTTAGTGTACTGATCATTACCTGAAAGTATCATCCAGTTTGGGTGAAAAAATATTTGCTGAGATTTCTGGAGATTCGTATTTTTGGAAGCTTGGCAACCCCTTTCCATGAAAGTGTTTCTCGCCAGTCACTGCTTAGGGCTACATCAAGAGGAAACAAAACATAGAGATAGAACGTGAAACTACTTTATTGTGTCAAGTTTCAAGAAGCTAGCACAAACCGTGTTGGATTTAGAGTTCCAAATACATGTATCAATATAGGAGAAAACAGAGTGAAACCTAAAAATTCAAACTGTTACTGGAAATGAACGCTTCAACATAGAAGAACGAAATTTGGGGAACCAAGTCGCCTTCGTGTACTGATCATTACCTGAAAGTATCATCCAGTTTGGGTGAAAAAATATTTGCTGAGATTTCTGGAGATTCGTAATTTTTGGAAGCTTGGCAACCCCTTTCCATGAAAGTGGTTCTCGCCAGTCACTGCTTAGGGCTACATCAAGAGGAAACAAAACATAGAGATAGAATGTGAAACTACTTTATTGTGTCAAGTTTCAAGAAGCTAGCACAAACCGTGTTGGATTTAGAGTTCCAAATACATGTATCAATATAGGAGAAAACAGAGTGAAACCTAAAAATTCAAACTGTTACAGGAAATGAACGCTTCAACATAGAAGAATGACATTTGGGGAACCTAGTCGCCTTAGTGTACTGATCATTACCTGAAAGTATCATCCAGTTTGGGTGAAAAAATATTTGCTGAGATTTCTGGAGATTAGTATTTTTGGAAGCTTGGCAACCCCTTTCCATGAAAGTGTTTCTCGCCAGTCACTGCTTAGGGCTACATCAAGAGGAAACAAAACATAGAGATAGAACTTGAAACTACTTTACTCTGTCAAGTTTCAAGAAGCTAGCACAAACCGTGTTGGATTTAGAGTTCCAAATACATGTATCAATATAGGAGAAAACAGAGTGAAACCTAAAAATTCAAACTGTTACAGGAAATGAACGCTTCAACATAGAAGAACAACATTTGGGGAACCAAGTCGCCTTAGTGTACTGATCATTACCTGAAAGTATCATCCAGTTTGGGTGAAAAAATATTTGCTGAGATTCCTGGAGATTCGTAAATTTTGGAAGCTTGGCAACCTTTTTCCATGAAAGTGTTTCTCACCAGTCACTGCTTAGGGCTACATCAAGAGGAAACAGAATATAGAGATAGAATGTGAAACTACTTTACTTTGTCAAGTTTCATGAAGCTAGCACAAACCGTGTTGGATTTAGAGTTCCAAATACATCTATCAATATAGGAGAAAACAGAGTGAAAACTAAAAATTCAAAGTGTTACTGGAAATGAACGCTTCAACATAGAAGAACGACATTTGGGGAACCAAGTCACCTTCGTGTACTGATCATTACCTGAAAGTATCATCCAGTTTGGGTGAAAAAATATTTGCTGAGATTTCTGGAGATTCGTAATTTTTGGAAGCTTGGCAACCCCTCTCCATGAAAGTGGTTCTCGCCAGTCACTGCTTAGGGCTACAGCAAAAGGAAACAAAACATAGAGATAGAACGTGAAACTACTTTACTGTATCAAGTTTCAAGAAGCTAGCACAAACCGTGTTGGATTTAGAGTTCCAAATACATGTATCAATATAGGAGAAAACAGAGTGAAACCTAAAAATTCAAACTGTTACTGGAAATGAACGCTTCAACATAGAAGAACGAACTTTGGGGAACCAAGTCGCCTTAGTGTACTGATCATTACCTGAAAGTATCATCCAGTTTGGGTGAAAAAATATTTGCTGAGATTTCTGGAGATTCGTAATTTTTGGAAGCTTGGCAACCCCTCTCCATGAAAGTGGTTCTCGCCAGTCACTGCTTAGGGCTACAGCAAGAGGAAACAAAACATAGAGATAGAACGTGAAACTACTTTACTGTGTCAAGTTTCAAGAAGCTAGCACAAACCGTGTTGGATTTAGAGTTCCAAATACATGTATCAATATAGGAGAAAACAGAGTGAAACCTAAAAATTCAAACTGTTACAGGAAATGAACGCTTCAACATAGAAGAACGACATTTGGGGAACCAAGTCGCCTTAGTGTACTGATCATTACCTGAAAGTATCATCCAGTTTGGGTGAAAAAATATTTGCTGAGATTTCTGGAGATTCGTAATTTTTGGAAGCTTGGCAACCCCTTTCCATGAAAGTGTTTCTCGCCAGTCACTGCTTAGGGCTACATCAAGAGGAAACAAAACCTAGAGATAGAACGTGAAACTACTTTACTGTGTCAAGTTTCAAGAAGCTAGCACAAACCGTGTTGGATTTAGAGTTCCAAATACATCTATCAATATAGGAGAAAACAGAGTGAAACCTAAAAATTCAAACTGTTACTGGAAATGAACGCTTCAACATAGAAGAACGAAATTTGGGGAACCAAGTCGCCTTCGTGTACTGATCATTACCTGAAAGTATCATCCAGTTTGGGTGAAAAAATATTTGCTGAGATTTCTGGAGATTCGTAACTTTTGGAAGCTTGGCAACCTTTTTCCATGAAAGTGTTTCTCACCAGTCACTGCTTAGGGCTACATCAAGAGGAAACAGAATATAGAGATAGAACGTGAAACACTTTACTTTGTCAAGTTTCATGAAGCTAGCACAAACCGTGTTGGATTTAGAGTTCCAAATACATCTATCAATATAGGAGAAAACAGAGTGAAACCTAAAAATTCAAAGTGTTACTGGAAATGAACGCTTCAACATAGAAGAACGACTTTTGGGGAACCAAGTCGCCTTCGTGTACTGATCATTACCTGAAAGTATCATCCAGTTTGGGTGAAAAAATATTTGCTGAGATTTCTGGAGATTCGTAATTTTTGGAAGCTTGGCAACCCCTCTCCATGAAAGTGGTTCTCGCCAGTCACTGCTTAGGGCTACAGCAAGAGGAAACAAAACATAGAGATAGAACATGAAACTACTTTACTGTATCAAGTTTCAAGAAGCTAGCACAAACCGTGTTGGATTTAGAGTTCCAAATACATGTATCAATATAGGAGAAAACAGAGTGAAACCTAAAAATTCAAACTGTTACTGGAAATGAACGCTTCAACATAGAAGAACGAACTTTGGAAAACCAAGTCGCCTTAGTGTACTGATCATTACCTGAAAGTATCATCCAGTTTGGGTGAAAAAATATTTGCTGAGATTTCTGGAGATTCGTAATTTTTGGAAGCTTGGCAACCCCTCTCCATGAAAGTGGTTCTCGCCAGTCACTGCTTAGGGCTACAGCAAGTGGAAACAAAACATAGAGATAGAACATGAAACTACTTTACTGTGTCAAGTTTCAAGAAGCTAGCACAAACCGTGTTGGATTTAGAGTTCCAAATACATGTATCAATATAGGAGAAAACAGAGTGAAACCTAAAAATTCAAACTGTTACAGGAAATGAACGCTTCAACATAGAAGAATGACATTTGGGGAACCAAGTCGCCTTAGTGTACTGATCATTACCTGAAAGTATCATCCAGTTTGGGTGAAAAAATATTTGCTGAGATTTCTGGAGATTCGTATTTTTGGAAGCTTGGCAACCCCTTTCCATGAAAGTGTTTCTCGCCAGTCACTGCTTAGGGCTACATCAAGAGGAAACAAAACATAGAGATAGAACTTGAAACTACTTTACTGTGTCAAGTTTCAAGAAGCTAGCACAAACCGTGTTGGATTTAGAGTTCCAAATACATGTATCAATATAGGAGAAAACAGAGTGAAACCTAAAAATTCAAACTGTTACTGGAAATGAACGCTTCAACATAGAAGAACGACATTTGGGGAACCAAGTCACCTTAGTGTACTGATCATTACCTGAAAGTATCATCCAGTTTGGGTGAAAAACTATTTGCTGAGATTTCTGGAGATTCGTAATTTTTGGAAGCTTGGCAACCCCTCTCCATGAAAGTGGTTCTCGCCAGTCACTGCTTAGGGCTACAGCAAGAGGAAACAAAACATAGAGATAGAACGTGAAACTACTTTACTGTGTCAAGTTTCAAGAAGCTAGCACAAACCGTGTTGGATTTAGAGTTCCAAATACATGTATCAATATAGGAGAAAACAGAGTGAAACCGAAAAATTCAAACTGTTACAGGAAATGAACGCTTCAACATAGAAGAACAACATTTGGGGAACCAAGTCGCCTTAGTGTACTGATCATTACCTGAAAGTATCATCCAGTTTGGGTGAAAAAATATTTGCTGAGATTTCTGGAGATTCGTAACTTTTGGAAGCTTGGCAACCTTTTTCCATGAAAGTGTTTCTCACCAGTCACTGCTTAGGGCTACATCAAGAGGAAACAGAATATAGAGATAGAACGTGAAACTACTTTACTTTGTCAAGTTTCATGAAGCTAGCACAAACCGTGTTGGATTTAGAGTTCCAAATACATCTATCAATATAGGAGAAAACAGAGTGAAACCTAAAAATTCAAACTGTTACTGGAAATGAACGCTTCAACATAGAAGAACGACATTTGGGGAACCAAGTCGCCTTCGTGTACTGATCATTACCTGAAAGTATCATCCAGTTTGGGTGAAAAAATATTTGCTGAGATTTCTGGAGATTCGTAATTTTTGGAAGCTTGGCAACCCCTCTCCATGAAAGTGGTTCTCGCCAGTCACTGCTTAGGGCTACAGCAAAAGGAAACAAAACATAGAGATAGAACGTGAAACTACTTTACTGTATCAAGTTTCAAGAAGCTAGCACAAACCGTGTTGGATTTAGAGTTCCAAATACATGTATCAATATAGGAGAAAACAGAGTGAAACCTAAAAATTCAAACTGTTACTGGAAATGAACGCTTCAACAAAGAAGAACGAACTTTGGAAAACCAAGTCGCCTTAGTGTACTGATCATTACCTGAAAGTATCATCCAGTTTGGGTGAAAAAATATTTGCTGAGATTTCTGGAGATTCGTAATTTTTGGAAGCTTGGCAACCCCTCTCCATGAAAGTGGTTCTCGCCAGTCACTGCTTAGGGCTACAGCAAGAGGAAACAAAACATAGAGATAGAACGTGAAACTACTTTACTGTGTCAAGTTTCAAGAAGCTAGCACAAACCGTGTAGGATTTAGAGTTCCAAATACATGTATCAATATAGGAGAAAACAGAGTGAAACCGAAAAATTCAAACTGTTACAGGAAATGAACGCTTCAACATAGAAGAACAACATTTGGGGAACCAAGTCGCCTTAGTGTACTGATCATTACCTGAAAGTATCATCCAGTTTGGGTGAAAAAATATTTGCTGAGATTTCTGGAGATTCGTAATTTTTGGAAGCTTGGCAACCCCTTTCCATGAAAGTGTTTCTCGCCAGTCACTGCTTAGGGCTACATCAAGAGGAAACAAAACATAGAGATAGAACGTGAAACTACTTTATTGTGTCAAGTTTCAAGAAGCTAGCACAAACCGTGATGGATTTAGAGTTCCAAATACATGTATCAATATAGGAGAAAACAGAGTGAAACCTAAAAATTCAAACTGTTACAGGAAATGAACGCTTCAACATAGAAGAACGAAATTTGGGGAACCAAGTCGCCTTAGTGTACTGATCATTACCTGAAAGTATCATCCAGTTTGGGTGAAAAAATATTTGCTGAGATTTTTGGAGATTCGTAATTTTTGGAAGCTTGGCAACCCCTCTCCATGAAAGTGGTTCTCGCCAGTCACTGCTTAGGGCTACAGCAAGAGGAAACAAAACATAGAGATAGAACGTGAAACTACTTTACTGTATCAAGTTTCAAGAAGCTAGCACAAACCGTGTTGGATTTAGAGTTCCAAATACATGTATCAATATAGGAGAAAACAGAGTGAAACCTAAAAATTCAAACAGTTACAGGAAATGAATGCTTCAACATAGAAGAACGACATTTTGGGAACTAAGTCGCCTTAGTGTACTGATCATTACCTGAAAGTATCATCCAGTTTGGGTGAAAAAATATTTGCTGAGATTTCTGGAGATTCGTAACTTTTGGAAGCTTGGCAACATTTTTCCATGAAAGTGTTTCTCGCCAGTCACTGCTAAGGGCTACATCAAGAGGAAACAGAATATAGAGACAGAACGTGAAACTACTTTACTGTGTCAAGTTTCAAGAAGCTAGCACAAACCGTGTTGGATTTACAGTTCCAAATACATGTATCAATATAGGAGAAAACAGAGTGAAACCTAAAAATTCAAACTGTTACTGGAAATGAACGCTTCAACATAGAAGAACGAACTTTGGGGAACCAAGTCGCCTTCGTGTACTGATCATTACCTGAAAGTATCATCCAGTTTGGGTGAAAAAATATTTGCTGAGATTTCTGGAGATTCGTAATTTTTGGAAGCTTGGCAACCCCTTTCCATGAAAGTGTTTCTCGCCAGTCACTGCTTAGGGCTACATCAAGAGGAAACAAAACATAGAGACAGAACGTGAAACTACTTTACTGTGTCAAGTTTCAAGAAGCTAGCACAAACCGTGTTGGATTTAGAGTTTCAAATACATGTATCAATATAGGAGAAAACAGAGTGAAACCTAAAAATTCAAACTGTTACAGGAAATGAACGCTTCAACATAGAAGAATGAAATTTGGGGAACCAAGGCGCCTTAGTGTACTGATCATTACCTGAAAGTATCATCCAGTTTGGGTGAAAAAATATTTGCTGAGATTTCTGGAGATTCGTAATTTTTGGAAGCTTGGCAACCCCTTTCCATGAAAGTGTTTCTCGCCAGTCACTGCTTAGGGCTACATCAAGAGGAAACAAAACCTAGAGATAGAACGTGAAACTACTTTACTGTGTCAAGTTTCAAGAAGCTAGCACAAACCGTGTTGGATTTAGAGTTCCAAATACATCTATCAATATAGGAGAAAACAGAGTGAAACCTAAAAATTCAAACTGTTACAGGAAATGAACGCTTCAACATAGAAGTACGAACTTTGGGGAACCAAGTCGCCTTAGTGTACTGATCATTACCTGAAAGTATCATCCAGTTTGGGTGAAAAAATATTTGCTGAGATTTCTGGAGATTCGTAATTTTTGGAAGCTTGGCAACCCCTTTCCATGAAAGTGTTTCTCGCCATCACTGCTTAGGGCTACATCAAGAGGAAACAAAACATAGAGATAGAACGTGAAAGTACTTTACTGTGTCAAGTTTCAAGAAGCTAGCACAAACCGTGTTGGATTTAGAGTTCCAAATACTTCTATCAATATAGGAGAAAACAGAGTGAAACCTAAAAATTCAAACTGTTTCTGGAAATGAACGCTTCAACATAGAAGAACGACATTTGGGGAACCAAGTCGCCTTAGTGTACTGATCATTACCTGAAAGTATCATCCAGTTTGGGTGAAAAAATATTTGCTGAGATTTCTGGAGATTCGTAATTATTGGAAGCTTGGCAACCCCTTTCCATGAAAGTGTTTCTCGCCAGTCACTGCTTAGGGCTACATCAAGAGGAAACAAAACATAGAGACAGAACGTGAAACTACTTTACTCTGTCAAGTTTCAAGAAGCTAGCACAAACCGTGTTGTATTTAGAGTTCCAAATACATGTATCAATATAGGAGAAAACAGAGTGAAACCTAAAAATTCAAACTGTTACAGGAAATGAACGCTTCAACACAGAAGAACGACATTTGGGGAACCAAGTCGCCTTAGTGTACTGATCATTACCTGAAAGTATCATCCAGTTTGGGTGAAAAAATATTTGCTGAGATTTCTGGAGATTCGTAATTTTTGGAAGCTTGGCAACCCCTTTCCATGAAAGTGTTTCTCGCCAGTCACTGCTTAGGGCTACATCAAGAGGAAACAAAACATAGAGATAGAACGTAAAACTACTTTATTGTGTCAAGTTTCAAGAAGCTAGCACAAACCGTGTTGGATTTAGAGTTCCAAATACATGTATCAATATAGGAGAAAACAGAGTGAAACCTCAAAATTCAAACTGTTACAGGAAATGAACGCTTCAACATAGAAGAACGACATTTGGGGAACCAAGTCGCCTTCATGTGCTGATCATTACCTGAAAGTATCATCCAGTTTGGTTGAAAAAATATTTGCTGAGATTTCTGGAGATTCGTAATTTTTGGAAGCTTGGCAACCCCTTTCCATCAAAGTGTTTCTCGCCAGTCACTGCTTAGGGCTACATCAAGAGGAAACAAAACATAGAGATAGAACGTGAAACTACTTTATTGTGTCAAGTTTCAAGAAGCTAGCACAAACCGTGTTGGATTTAGAGTTCCAAATACATGTATCAATATAGGAGAAAACATAGTGAAACCTAAAAATTCAAACTGTTACAGGAAATGAACGCTTCAACATAGAAGAATGACATTTGGGGAACCAAGTCGCCTTAGTGTACTGATCATTACCTGAAAGTATCATCCAGTTTGGGTGAAAAAATATTTGCTGAGATTTCTGGAGATTCGTAATTTTTGGAAGCTTGGCAACCCCTTTCCATGAAAGTGTTTCTCGCCAGTCACTGCTTAGGGCTACATCAAGAGGAAACAAAACATAGAGACAGAACGTGAAACTACTTTACTGTGTCAAGTTTCAAGAAGCTAGCACAAACCGTGTTGGATTTAGAGTTCCAAATACATGTATCAATATAGGAGAAAACAGAGTGAAACCTAAAAATTCAAACTGTTACAGGAAATGAACGCTTCAACATAGAAGAACGACATTTTGGGAACTAAGTCGCCTTAGTGTACTGATCATTACCTGAAAGTATCATCCAGTTTGGGTGAAAAAATATTTGCTGAGATTTCTGGAGATTCGTAACTTTTGGAAGCTTGGCAACATTTTTCCATGAAAGTGTTTCTCGCCAGTCACTGCTAAGTGCTACATCAAGAGGAAACAGAATATAGAGACAGAACGTGAAACTACTTTACTGTGTCAAGTTTCAAGAAGCTAGCAAAAACCGTGTTGGATTTACAGTTCCAAATACATGTATCAATATAGGAGAAAACAGAGTGAAACCTAAAAATTCAAACTGTTACTGGAAATGAACGCTTCAACATAGAAGAACGAACTTTGGGGAACCAAGTCGCCTTCGTGTACTGATCATTACCTGAAAGTATCATCCAGTTTGGGTGAAAAAATATTTGCTGAGATTTCTGGAGATTCATAATTTTTGGAAGCTTGGCAACCCCTTTCCATGAAAGTGTTTCTCGCCAGTCACTGCTTAGGGCTACATCAAGAGGAAACAAAACATAGAGACAGAACGTGAAACTACTTTACTGTGTCAAGTTTCAAGAAGCTAGCACAAACCGTGTTGGATTTAGAGTTTCAAATACATGTATCAATATAGGAGAAAACAGAGTGAAACCTAAAAATTCAAACTGTTACAGGAAATGAACGCTTCAACATAGAAGAATGAAATTTGGGGAACCAAGGCGCCTTAGTGTACTGATCATTACCTGAAAGTATCATCCAGTTTGGGTGAAAAAATATTTGCTGAGATTTCTGGAGATTCGTAATTTTTGGAAGCTTGGCAACCCCTTTCCATGAAAGTGTTTCTCGCCAGTCACTGCTTAGGGCTACATCAAGAGGAAACAAAACCTAGAGATAGAACGTGAAACTACTTTACTGTGTCAAGTTTCAAGAAGCTAGCACAAACCGTGTTGGATTTAGAGTTCCAAATACATCTATCAATATAGGAGAAAACAGAGTGAAACCTAAAAATTCAAACTGTTACAGGAAATGAACGCTTCAACATAGAAGTACGAACTTTGGGGAACCAAGTCGCCTTAGTGTACTGATCATTACCTGAAAGTATCATCCAGTTTGGGTGAAAAAATATTTGCTGATATTTCTGGAGATTCGTAATTTTTGGAAGCTTGGCAACCGCTTTCCATGCAAGTGTTTCTCACCAGTCACTGCTTAGGGCTACATCAAGAGGAAACAAAACCTAGAGATAGAACGTGAAACTACTTTACTGTGTCAAGTTTCAAGAAGCTAGCACAAACCGTGTTGGATTTAGAGTTCCAAATACATCTATCAATATAGGAGAAAACAGAGTGAAACCTAAAAATTCAAACTGTTACTGGAAATGAACGCTTCAACATAGAAGAACGAAATTTGGGGAACCAAGTCGCCTACGTGTACTGATCATTACCTGAAAGTATCATCCAGTTTGGGTGAAAAAATATTTGCTGAGATTTCTGGAGATTCGTAACTTTTGGAAGCTTGGCAACCTTTTTCCATGAAAGTGTTTCTCGCCAGTCACTGCTTAGGGCTACATCAAGAGGAAACAGAATATAGAGATAGAATGTGAAACTACATTAGTTTGTCAAGTTTCATGAAGCTAGCACAAACCGTGTTGGATTTAGAGTTCCAAATACATGTATCAATATAGGAGAAAACAGAGTGAAATCTAAAAATTCAAACTGTTACTGGAAATGAACGCTTCAACATAGAAGAACGAAATTTGGGGAACCAAGTCGCCTTCGTGTACTGATCATTACCTGAAAGTATCATCCAGTTTGGGTGAAAAAATATTTGCTGAGATTTCTGGAGATTCGTAACTTTTGGAAGCTTGGCAACCTTTTTCCATGAAAGTGTTTCTCACCAGTCACTGCTTAGGGCTACATCAAGAGGAAACAGAATATAGAGATAGAACGTGAAACTACTTTACTTTGTCAAGTTTCAAGAAGCTAGCACAAACCGTGTTGGATTTAGAGTTCCAAATACATCTATCAATATAGGAGAAAACAGAGTGAAACCTAAAAATTCAAAGTGTTACTGGAAATGAACGCTTCAACATAGAAGAACGACTTTTGGGGAACCAAGTTGCCTTCGTGTACTGATCATTACCTGAAAGTATCATCCAGTTTGGGTGAAAAAATATTTGCTGAGATTTCTGGAGATTTGTAATTTTTGGAAGCTTGGCAACCCCTCTCCATGAAAGTGGTTCTCGCCAGTCACTGCTTAGGGCTACAGCAAGAGGAAACAAAACATAGAGATAGAACATGAAACTACTTTACTGTATCAAGTTTCAAGAAGCTAGCACAAACCGTGTTGGATTTAGAGTTCCAAATACATGTATCAATATAGGAGAAAACAGAGTGAAACCTAAAAATTCAAACTGTTACTGGAAATGAACGCTTCAACATAGAAGAACGAACTTTGGAAAACCAAGTCGCCTTAGTGTACTGATCATTACCTGAAAGTATCATCCAGTTTGGGTGAAAAAATATTTGCTGAGATTTCTGGAGATTCGTAATTTTTGGAAGCTTGGCAACCCCTCTCCATGAAAGTGTTTCTCGCCAGTCACTGCTTAGGGCTACAGCAAGTGGAAACAAAACATAGAGATAGAACGTGAAACTACTTTACTGTGTCAAGTTTCAAGAAGCTAGCACAAACCGTGTTGGATTTAGAGTTCCAAATACATGTATCAATATAGGAGAAAACAGAGTGAAACCTAAAAATTCAAACTGTTACAGGAAATGAACGCTTCAACATAAAAGAACGAACTTTGGGGAACCAAGTCGCGTTAGTGTACTGATCATTACCTGAAAGTATCATCCAGTTTGGGTGAAAAAATATTTGCTGAGATTTCTGGAGATTCGTAATTTTTGGAAGCTTGGCAACCCCTCTCCATGAAAGTGTTTCTCGCCAGTCACTGCTTAGGGCTACATCAAGAGGAAACAAAACATAGAGATAGAACGTGAAACTACTTTATTGTGTCAAGTTTCAAGAAGCTAGCACAAACCGTGTTGGATTTAGAGTTCCAAATACATGTATCAATATAGGAGAAAACAGAGTGAAACCTAAAAATTCAAACTGTTACTGGAAATGAACGCTTCAACATAGAAGAAAGAACTTTGGGGAACCAAGTCGCCTTCGTGTACTGATCATTACCTGAAAGTATCATCCAGTTTGGGTGAAAAAATATTTGCTGAGATTTCTGGAGATTCGTAATTTTTGGAAGCTTGGCAACCCCTTTCCATGAAAGTGTTTCTCGCCAGTCACTGCTTAGGGCTACATCAAGAGGAAACAAAACCTAGAGATAGAACGTGAAACTACTTTACTGTGTCAAGTTTCAAGAAGCTAGCACAAACCGTGTTGGATTTAGAGTTCCAAATACATCTATCAATATAGGAGAAAACAGAGTGAAACCTAAAAATTCAAACTGTTACTGGAAATGAACGCTTCAACATAGAAGAACGAAATTTGGGGAACCAAGTCGCCTTAGTGTACTGATCATTACCTGAAAGTATCATCCAGTTTGGGTGAAAAAATATTTGCTGAGATTTCTGGAGATTCGTATTTTTGGAAGCTTGGCAACCCCTTTCCATGAAAGTGTTTCTCGCCAGTCACTGCTTAGGGCTACATCAAGAGGAAACAAAACATAGAGATAGAACGTGAAACTACTTTACTCTGTCAAGTTTCAAGAAGCTAGCACAAACCGTGTTGGATTTAGAGTTCCAAATACATCTATCAATATAGGAGAAAACAGAGTGAAACCTAAAAATTCAAACTGTTACTGGAAATGAACGCTTCAACATAGAAGTACGAACTTTGGGGAACCAAGTCGCCTTAGTGTACTGATCATTACCTGAAAGTATCATCCAGTTTGGGTGAAAAAATATTTGCTGAGATTTCTGGAGATTCGTAATTTTTGGAAGCTTGGCAACCCCTTTCCATGAAAGTGTTTCTCGCCAGTCACTGCTTAGGGCTACATCAAGAGGAAACAAAACATAGAGATAGAACGTGAAAGTACTTTACTGTGTCAAGTTTCAAGAAGCTAGCACAAACCGTGTTGGATTTAGAGTTCCAAATACATCTATCAATACAGGAGAAAACAGAGTGAAACCTAAAAATTCAAACTGTTTCTGGAAATGAATGCTTCAACATAGAAGAACGACATTTGGGGAACCAAGTCGCCTTAGTGTACTGATCATTACCTGAAAGTATCATCCAGTTTGGGTGAAAAAATATTTGCTGAGATTTCTGGAGATTCGTAATTTTTGGAAGCTTGGCAACCCCTTTCCATGAAAGTGTTTCTCGCCAGTCACTGCTTAGGGCTACATCAAGAGGAAACAAAACATAGAGACAGAACGTGAAACTACTTTACTGTGTCAAGTTTCAAGAAGCTAGCACAAACCGTGTTGGATTTAGAGTTCCAAATACATGTATCAATATAGGAGAAAACAGAGTGAAACCTAAAAATTCAAACTGTTACAGGAAATGAACGCTTCAACACAGAAGAACGACATTTGGGGAACCAAGTCGCCTTAGTGTACTGATCATTACCTGAAAGTATCATCCAGTTTGGGTGAAAAAATATTTGCTGAGATTTCTGGAGATTCGTAATTTTTGGAAGCTTGGCAACCCCTTTCCATGAAAGTGTTTCTCGCCAGTCACTGCTTAGGGCTACATCAAGAGGAAACAAAACATAGAGATAGAACGTGAAAGTACTTTACTGTGTCAAGTTTCAAGAAGCTAGCACAAACCGTGTTGGATTTAGAGTTCCAAATACATCTATCAATATAGGAGAAAACAGAGTGAAACCTAAAAATTCAAACTGTTTCTGGAAATGAACGCTTCAACATAGAAGAACGACATTTGGGGAACCAAGTCGCCTTAGTGTACTGATCATTACCTGAAAGTATCATCCAGTTTGGGTGAAAAAATATTTGCTGAGATTTCTGGAGATTCGTAATTATTGGAAGCTTGGCAACCCCTTTCCATGAAAGTGTTTCTCGCCAGTCACTGCTTAGGGCTACATCAAGAGGAAACAAAACATAGAGACAGAACGTGAAACTACTTTACTGTGTCAAGTTTCAAGAAGCTAGCACAAACCGTGTTGGATTTAGAGTTCCAAATACATGTATCAATATAGGAGAAAACAGAGTGAAACCTAAAAATTCAAACTGTTACAGGAAATGAACGCTTCAACACAGAAGAACGACATTTGGGGAACCAAGTCGCCTTAGTGTACTGATCATTACCTGAAATTATCATCCAGTGGGTGAAAAAATATTTGCTGAGATTTCTGGAGATTCGTAATTTTTGGAAGCTTGGCAACCCCTTTCCATGAAAGTGTTTCTCGCCAGTCACTGCTTAGGGCTACATCAAGAGGAAACAAAACATAGAGATAGAACGTAAAACTACTTTATTGTGTCAAGTTTCAAGAAGCTAGCACAAACCGTGTTGGATTTAGAGTTCCAAATACACGTATCAATATAGGAGAAAACAGAGTGAAACCTAAAAATTCAAACTGTTACAGGAAATGAACGCTTCAACATAGAAGAACGACATTTGGGGAACCAAGTCGCCTTCATGTGCTGATCATTACCTGAAAGTATCATCCAGTTTGGGTGAAAAAATATTTGCTGAGATTTCTGGAGATTCGTAATTTTTGGAAGCTTGGCAACCCCTTTCCATGAAAGTGTTTCTCGCCAGTCACTGCTTAGGGCTACATCAAGAGGAAACAAAACATAGAGATAGAACGTGAAACTACTTTATTGTGTCAAGTTTCAAGAAGCTAGCACAAACCGTGTTGGATTTAGAGTTCCAAATACATGTATCAATATAGGAGAAAACATAGTGAAACCTAAAAATTCAAACTGTTACAGGAAATGAACGCTTCAACATAGAAGAATGACATTTGGGGAACCAAGTCGCCTTAGTGTACTGATCATTACCTGAAAGTATCATCCAGTTTGGGTGAAAAAATATTTGCTGAGATTTCTGGAGATTCGTAATTTTTGGAAGCTTGGCAACCCCTTTCCATGAAAGTGTTTCTCGCCAGTCACTGCTTAGGGCTACATCAAGAGGAAACAAAACATAGAGACAGAACGTGAAACTACTTTACTGTGTCAAGTTTCAAGAAGCTAGCACAAACCGTGTTGGATTTAGAGTTCCAAATACATGTATCAATATAGGAGAAAACAGAGTGAAACCTAAAAATTCAAACTGTTACAGGAAATGAACGCTTCAACATAGAAGAACGACATTTGGGGACCCAAGTCGCCTTAGTGTACTGATCATTACCTGAAAGTATCATCCAGTTTGGGTGAAAAAATATTTGCTGAGATTTCTGGAGATTCGTAATTTTTGGAAGCTTGGCAACCCCTTTCCATGAAAGTGGTTCTCGCCAGTCACTGCTTAGGGCTACAGCAAGAGGAAACAAAACATAGAGATAGAACGTGAAACTACTTTACTGTGTCAAGTTTCAAGAAGCTAGCACAAACCGTGTTGGATTTAGAGTTCCAAATACATCTATCAATATAGGAGAAAACAGAGTGAAACTAAAAATTCAAACTGTTACTGGAAATGAACGCTTCAACATAGAAGAACGAAATTTGGGGAACCAAGTCGCCTACGTGTACTGATTATTACCTGAAAGTATCATCCAGTTTGGGTGAAAAAATATTTGCTGAGATTTCTGGAGATTCGTAACTTTTGGAAGCTTGGCAACCTTTTTCCATGAAAGTGTTTCTCGCCAGTCACTGCTTAGGGCTACATCAAGAGGAAACAGAATATAGAGATAGAACGTGAAACTACATTACTTTGTCAAGTTTCATGAAGCTAGCACAAACCGTGTTGGATTTAGAGTTCCAAATACATGTATCAATATAGGAGAAAACAGAGTGAAACCTAAAAATTCAAACTGTTACTGGAAATGAACGCTTCAACATAGAAGAACGAAATTTGGGGAACCAAGTCGCCTTCGTGTACTGATCATTACCTGAAAGTATCATCCAGTTTGGGTGAAAAAATATTTGCTGAGATTTCTGGAGATTCGTAACTTTTGGAAGCTTGGCAACCTTTTTCCATGAAAGTGTTTCTCACCAGTCACTGCTTAGGGCTACATCAAGAGGAAACAGAATATAGAGATAGAACGTGAAACTACTTTACTTTGTCAAGTTTCATGAAGCTAGCACAAACCGTGTTGGATTTAGAGTTCCAAATACATCTATCAATATAGGAGAAAACAGAGTGAAACCTAAAAATTCAAAGTGTTACTGGAAATGAACGCTTCAACATAGAAGAACGACATTTGGGGAACCAAGTCGCCTTCGTGTACTGATCATTACCTGAAAGTATCATCCAGTTTGGGTGAAAAAATATTTGCTGAGATTTCTGGAGATTCGTAATTTTTGGAAGCTTGGCAACCCCTCTCCATGAAAGTGGTTCTCGCCAGTCACTGCTTAGGGCTACAGCAAGAGGAAACAAAACATAGAGATAGAACATGAAACTACTTTACTGTATCAAGTTTCAAGAAGCTAGCACAAACCGTGTTGGATTTAGAGTTCCAAATACATGTATCAATATAGGAGAAAACAGAGTGAAACCTAAAAATTCAAACTGTTACTGGAAATGAACGCTTCAACATAGAAGAACGAACTTTGGAAAACCAAGTCGCCTTAGTGTACTGATCATTACCTGAAAGTATCATCCAGTTTGGGTGAAAAAATATTTGCTGAGATTTCTGGAGATTCGTAATTTTTGGAAGCTTGGCAACCCCTCTCCATGAAAGTGGTTCTCGCCAGTCACTGCTTAGGGCTACAGCAAGTGGAAACAAAACATAGAGATAGAACGTGAAACTACTTTACTGTGTCAAGTTTCAAGAAGCTAGCACAAACCGTGTTGGATTTAGAGTTCCAAATACATGTATCAATATAGGAGAAAACAGAGTGAAACCTAAAAATTCAAACTGTTACAGGAAATGAACGCTTCAACATAAAAGAACGAACTTTGGGGAACCAAGTCGCCTTAGTGTACTGATCATTACCTGAAAGTATCATCCAGTTTGGGTGAAAAAATATTTGCTGAGATTTCTGGAGATTCGTAATTTTTGGAAGCTTGGCAACCCCTTTCCATGAAAGTGTTTCTCGCCAGTCACTGCTTAGGGCTACATCAAGAGGAAACAAAACATAGAGATAGAACATGAAACTACTTTATTGTGTCAAGTTTCAAGAAGCTAGCACAAACCGTGTTGGATTTAGAGTTCCAAATACATGTATCAATATAGGAGAAAACAGAGTGAAACCTAAAAATTCAAACTGTTACTGGAAATGAACGCTTCAACATAGAAGAAAGAACTTTGGGGAACCAAGTCGCCTTCGTGTACTGATCATTACCTGAAAGTATCATCCAGTTTGGGTGAAAAAATATTTGCTGAGATTTCTGGAGATTCGTAATTTTTGGAAGCTTGGCAACCCCTTTCCATGAAAGTGTTTCTCGCCAGTCACTGCTTAGGGCTACATCAAGAGGAAACAAAACATAGAGATAGAACGTAAATCTACTTTATTGTGTCAAGTTTCAAGAAGCTAGCACAAACCGTGTTGGATTTAGAGTTCCAAATACATGTATCAATATAGGAGAAAACAGAGTGAAACCTAAAAATTCAAACTGTTACAGGAAATGAACGCTTCAACATAGAAGAACGACATTTGGGGAACCAAGTCGCCTTCATGTGCTGATCATTACCTGAAAGTATCATCCAGTTTGGGTGAAAAAATATTTGCTGAGATTTCTGGAGATTCGTAATTTTTGGAAGCTTGGCAACCCCTTTCCATGAAAGTGTTTCTCGCCAGTCACTGCTTAGGGCTACATCAAGAGGAAACAAAACATAGAGATAGAACGTGAAACTACTTTACTGTGTCAAGTTTCAAGAAGCTAGCACAAACCGTGTTGGATTTAGAGTTCCAAATACATCTATCAATATAGGAGAAAACAGAGTGAAACCTAAAAATTCAAACTGTTTCTGGAAATGAACGCTTCAACATAGAAGAACGACATTTGGGGAACCAAGTCGCCTTAGTGTACTGATCATTACCTGAAAGTATCATCCAGTTTGGGTGAAAAAATATTTGCTGAGATTTCTGGAGATTCGTAATTATTGGAAG
Organism: Spermophilus citellus; assembly: GCF_964194105.1. Classification (NCBI taxonomy): domain Eukaryota; kingdom Metazoa; phylum Chordata; class Mammalia; order Rodentia; family Sciuridae; genus Spermophilus; species Spermophilus citellus. The sequence goes on along the minus strand of NW_027672822.1, from coordinate 35,136 downwards.
CTTGGCAACCCCTTTCCATGAAAGTGTTTCTCGCCAGTCACTGCTTAGGGCTACATCAAGAGGAAACAAAACATAGAGACAGAACGTGAAACTACTTTACTGTGTCAAGTTTCAAGAAGCTAGCACAAACCGTGTTGGATTTAGAGTTCCAAATACATGTATCAATATAGGAGAAAACAGAGTGAAACCTAAAAATTCAAACTGTTACAGGAAATGAACGCTTCAACACAGAAGAACGACATTTGGGGAACCAAGTCGCCTTAGTGTACTGATCATTACCTGAAATTATCATCCAGTGGGTGAAAAAATATTTGCTGAGATTTCTGGAGATTCGTAATTTTTGGAAGCTTGGCAACCCCTTTCCATGAAAGTGTTTCTCGCCAGTCACTGCTTAGGGCTACATCAAGAGGAAACAAAACATAGAGATAGAACGTAAAACTACTTTATTGTGTCAAGTTTCAAGAAGCTAGCACAAACCGTGTTGGATTTAGAGTTCCAAATACACGTATCAATATAGGAGAAAACAGAGTGAAACCTAAAAATTCAAACTGTTACAGGAAATGAACGCTTCAACATAGAAGAACGACATTTGGGGAACCAAGTCGCCTTCATGTGCTGATCATTACCTGAAAGTATCATCCAGTTTGGGTGAAAAAATATTTGCTGAGATTTCTGGAGATTCGTAATTTTTGGAAGCTTGGCAACCCCTTTCCATGAAAGTGTTTCTCGCCAGTCACTGCTTAGGGCTACATCAAGAGGAAACAAAACATAGAGATAGAACGTGAAACTACTTTATTGTGTCAAGTTTCAAGAAGCTAGCACAAACCGTGTTGGATTTAGAGTTCCAAATACATGTATCAATATAGGAGAAAACATAGTGAAACCTAAAAATTCAAACTGTTACAGGAAATGAACGCTTCAACATAGAAGAATGACATTTGGGGAACCAAGTCGCCTTAGTGTACTGATCATTACCTGAAAGTATCATCCAGTTTGGGTGAAAAAATATTTGCTGAGATTTCTGGAGATTCGTAATTTTTGGAAGCTTGGCAACCCCTTTCCATGAAAGTGTTTCTCGCCAGTCACTGCTTAGGGCTACATCAAGAGGAAACAAAACATAGAGACAGAACGTGAAACTACTTTACTGTGTCAAGTTTCAAGAAGCTAGCACAAACCGTGTTGGATTTAGAGTTCCAAATACATGTATCAATATAGGAGAAAACAGAGTGAAACCTAAAAATTCAAACTGTTACAGGAAATGAACGCTTCAACATAGAAGAACGACATTTGGGGACCCAAGTCGCCTTAGTGTACTGATCATTACCTGAAAGTATCATCCAGTTTGGGTGAAAAAATATTTGCTGAGATTTCTGGAGATTCGTAATTTTTGGAAGCTTGGCAACCCCTTTCCATGAAAGTGGTTCTCGCCAGTCACTGCTTAGGGCTACAGCAAGAGGAAACAAAACATAGAGATAGAACGTGAAACTACTTTACTGTGTCAAGTTTCAAGAAGCTAGCACAAACCGTGTTGGATTTAGAGTTCCAAATACATCTATCAATATAGGAGAAAACAGAGTGAAACTAAAAATTCAAACTGTTACTGGAAATGAACGCTTCAACATAGAAGAACGAAATTTGGGGAACCAAGTCGCCTACGTGTACTGATTATTACCTGAAAGTATCATCCAGTTTGGGTGAAAAAATATTTGCTGAGATTTCTGGAGATTCGTAACTTTTGGAAGCTTGGCAACCTTTTTCCATGAAAGTGTTTCTCGCCAGTCACTGCTTAGGGCTACATCAAGAGGAAACAGAATATAGAGATAGAACGTGAAACTACATTACTTTGTCAAGTTTCATGAAGCTAGCACAAACCGTGTTGGATTTAGAGTTCCAAATACATGTATCAATATAGGAGAAAACAGAGTGAAACCTAAAAATTCAAACTGTTACTGGAAATGAACGCTTCAACATAGAAGAACGAAATTTGGGGAACCAAGTCGCCTTCGTGTACTGATCATTACCTGAAAGTATCATCCAGTTTGGGTGAAAAAATATTTGCTGAGATTTCTGGAGATTCGTAACTTTTGGAAGCTTGGCAACCTTTTTCCATGAAAGTGTTTCTCACCAGTCACTGCTTAGGGCTACATCAAGAGGAAACAGAATATAGAGATAGAACGTGAAACTACTTTACTTTGTCAAGTTTCATGAAGCTAGCACAAACCGTGTTGGATTTAGAGTTCCAAATACATCTATCAATATAGGAGAAAACAGAGTGAAACCTAAAAATTCAAAGTGTTACTGGAAATGAACGCTTCAACATAGAAGAACGACATTTGGGGAACCAAGTCGCCTTCGTGTACTGATCATTACCTGAAAGTATCATCCAGTTTGGGTGAAAAAATATTTGCTGAGATTTCTGGAGATTCGTAATTTTTGGAAGCTTGGCAACCCCTCTCCATGAAAGTGGTTCTCGCCAGTCACTGCTTAGGGCTACAGCAAGAGGAAACAAAACATAGAGATAGAACATGAAACTACTTTACTGTATCAAGTTTCAAGAAGCTAGCACAAACCGTGTTGGATTTAGAGTTCCAAATACATGTATCAATATAGGAGAAAACAGAGTGAAACCTAAAAATTCAAACTGTTACTGGAAATGAACGCTTCAACATAGAAGAACGAACTTTGGAAAACCAAGTCGCCTTAGTGTACTGATCATTACCTGAAAGTATCATCCAGTTTGGGTGAAAAAATATTTGCTGAGATTTCTGGAGATTCGTAATTTTTGGAAGCTTGGCAACCCCTCTCCATGAAAGTGGTTCTCGCCAGTCACTGCTTAGGGCTACAGCAAGTGGAAACAAAACATAGAGATAGAACGTGAAACTACTTTACTGTGTCAAGTTTCAAGAAGCTAGCACAAACCGTGTTGGATTTAGAGTTCCAAATACATGTATCAATATAGGAGAAAACAGAGTGAAACCTAAAAATTCAAACTGTTACAGGAAATGAACGCTTCAACATAAAAGAACGAACTTTGGGGAACCAAGTCGCCTTAGTGTACTGATCATTACCTGAAAGTATCATCCAGTTTGGGTGAAAAAATATTTGCTGAGATTTCTGGAGATTCGTAATTTTTGGAAGCTTGGCAACCCCTTTCCATGAAAGTGTTTCTCGCCAGTCACTGCTTAGGGCTACATCAAGAGGAAACAAAACATAGAGATAGAACATGAAACTACTTTATTGTGTCAAGTTTCAAGAAGCTAGCACAAACCGTGTTGGATTTAGAGTTCCAAATACATGTATCAATATAGGAGAAAACAGAGTGAAACCTAAAAATTCAAACTGTTACTGGAAATGAACGCTTCAACATAGAAGAAAGAACTTTGGGGAACCAAGTCGCCTTCGTGTACTGATCATTACCTGAAAGTATCATCCAGTTTGGGTGAAAAAATATTTGCTGAGATTTCTGGAGATTCGTAATTTTTGGAAGCTTGGCAACCCCTTTCCATGAAAGTGTTTCTCGCCAGTCACTGCTTAGGGCTACATCAAGAGGAAACAAAACATAGAGATAGAACGTAAATCTACTTTATTGTGTCAAGTTTCAAGAAGCTAGCACAAACCGTGTTGGATTTAGAGTTCCAAATACATGTATCAATATAGGAGAAAACAGAGTGAAACCTAAAAATTCAAACTGTTACAGGAAATGAACGCTTCAACATAGAAGAACGACATTTGGGGAACCAAGTCGCCTTCATGTGCTGATCATTACCTGAAAGTATCATCCAGTTTGGGTGAAAAAATATTTGCTGAGATTTCTGGAGATTCGTAATTTTTGGAAGCTTGGCAACCCCTTTCCATGAAAGTGTTTCTCGCCAGTCACTGCTTAGGGCTACATCAAGAGGAAACAAAACATAGAGATAGAACGTGAAACTACTTTACTCTGTCAAGTTTCAAGAAGCTAGCCCAAACCGTGTTGGATTTAGAGTTCCAAATACATCTATCAATACAGGAGAAAACAGAGTGAAACCTAAAAATTCAAACTGTTTCTGGAAATGAACGCTTCAACATAGAAGAACGACATTTGGGGAACCAAGTCGCCTTAGTGTACTGATCATTACCTGAAAGTATCATCCAGTTTGGGTGAAAAAATATTTGCTGAGATTTCTGGAGATTCGTAATTATTGGAAGCTTGGCAACCCCTTTCCATGAAAGTGTTTCTCGCCAGTCACTGCTTAGGGCTACATCAAGAGGAAACAAAACATAGAGACAGAACGTGAAACTACTTTACTGTGTCAAGTTTCAAGAAGCTAGCACAAACCGTGTTGGATTTAGAGTTCCAAATACATGTATCAATATAGGAGAAAACAGAGTGAAACCTAAAAATTCAAACTGTTACAGGAAATGAACGCTTCAACATAGAAGAACGACATTTGGGGAACCAAGTCGCCTTAGTGTACTGATCATTACCTGAAAGTATCATCCAGTTTGGGTGAAAAAATATTTGCTGAGATTTCTGGAGATTCGTAATTTTTGGAAGCTTGGCAACCCCTTTCCATGAAAGTGGTTCTCGCCAGTCACTGCTTAGGGCTACAGCAAGAGGAAACAAAACATAGAGATAGAACGTGAAACTACTTTACTGTGTCAAGTTTCAAGAAGCTAGCACAAACCGTGTTGGATTTAGAGTTCCAAATACATCTATCAATATAGGAGAAAACAGAGTGAAACCTAAAAATTCAAACTGTTACTGGAAATGAACGCTTCAACATAGAAGAACGAAATTTGGGGAACCAAGTCGCCTACGTGTACTGATCATTACCTGAAAGTATCATCCAGTTTGGGTGAAAAAATATTTGCTGAGATTTCTGGAGATTCGTAACTTTTGGAAGCTTGGCAACCTTTTTCCATGAAAGTGTTTCTCGCCAGTCACTGCTTAGGGCTACATCAAGAGGAAACAGAATATAGAGATAGAACGTGAAACTACATTACTTTGTCAAGTTTCATGAAGCTAGCACAAACCGTGTTGGATTTAGAGTTCCAAATACATGTATCAATATAGGAGAAAACAGAGTGAAACCTAAAAATTCAAACTGTTACTGGAAATGAACGCTTCAACATAGAAGAACGAAATTTGGGGAACCAAGTCGCCTTCGTGTACTGATCATTACCTGAAAGTATCATCCAGTTTGGGTGAAAAAATATTTGCTGAGATTTCTGGAGATTCGTAACTTTTGGAAGCTTGGCAACCTTTTTCCATGAAAGTGTTTCTCACCAGTCACTGCTTAGGGCTACATCAAGAGGAAACAGAATATAGAGATAGAACGTGAAACTACTTTACTTTGTCAAGTTTCATGAAGCTAGCACAAACCGTGTTGGATTTAGAGTTCCAAATACATCTATCAATATAGGAGAAAACAGAGTGAAACCTAAAAATTCAAAGTGTTACTGGAAATGAACGCTTCAACATAGAAGAACGACATTTGGGGAACCAAGTCGCCTTCGTGTACTGATCATTACCTGAAAGTATCATCCAGTTTGGGTGAAAAAATATTTGCTGAGATTTCTGGAGATTCGTAATTTTTGGAAGCTTGGCAACCCCTCTCCATGAAAGTGGTTCTCGCCAGTCACTGCTTAGGGCTACAGCAAGAGGAAACAAAACATAGAGATAGAACATGAAACTACTTTACTGTATCAAGTTTCAAGAAGCTAGCACAAACCGTGTTGGATTTAGAGTTCCAAATACATGTATCAATATAGGAGAAAACAGAGTGAAACCTAAAAATTCAAACTGTTACTGGAAATGAACGCTTCAACATAGAAGAACGAACTTTGGAAAACCAAGTCGCCTTAGTGTACTGATCATTACCTGAAAGTATCATCCAGTTTGGGTGAAAAAATATTTGCTGAGATTTCTAGAGATTCGTAATTTTTGGAAGCTTGGCAACCCCTCTCCATGAAAGTGGTTCTCGCCAGTCACTGCTTAGGGCTACAGCAAGTGGAAACAAAACATAGAGATAGAACGTGAAACTACTTTACTGTGTCAAGTTTCAAGAAGCTAGCACAAACCGTGTTGGATTTAGAGTTCCAAATACATGTATCAATATAGGAGAAAACAGAGTGAAACCTAAAAATTCAAACTGTTACAGGAAATGAACGCTTCAACATAAAAGAACGAACTTTGGGGAACCAAGTCGCCTTAGTGTACTGATCATTACCTGAAAGTATCATCCAGTTTGGGTGAAAAAATATTTGCTGAGATTTCTGGAGATTCGTAATTTTTGGAAGCTTGGCAACCCCTTTCCATGAAAGTGTTTCTCGCCAGTCACTGCTTAGGGCTACATCAAGAGGAAACAAAACATAGAGATAGAACATGAAACTACTTTATTGTGTCAAGTTTCAAGAAGCTAGCACAAACCGTGTTGGATTTAGAGTTCCAAATACATGTATCAATATAGGAGAAAACAGAGTGAAACCTAAAAATTCAAACTGTTACTGGAAATGAACGCTTCAACATAGAAGAAAGAACTTTGGGGAACCAAGTCGCCTTCGTGTACTGATCATTACCTGAAAGTATCATCCAGTTTGGGTGAAAAAATATTTGCTGAGATTTCTGGAGATTCGTAATTTTTGGAAGCTTGGCAACCCCTTTCCATGAAAGTGTTTCTCGCCAGTCACTGCTTAGGGCTACATCAAGAGGAAACAAAACATAGAGATAGAACGTAAATCTACTTTATTGTGTCAAGTTTCAAGAAGCTAGCACAAACCGTGTTGGATTTAGAGTTCCAAATACATGTATCAATATAGGAGAAAACAGAGTGAAACCTAAAAATTCAAACTGTTACAGGAAATGAACGCTTCAACATAGAAGAACGACATTTGGGGAACCAAGTCGCCTTCATGTGCTGATCATTACCTGAAAGTATCATCCAGTTTGGGTGAAAAAATATTTGCTGAGATTTCTGGAGATTCGTAATTTTTGGAAGCTTGGCAACCCCTTTCCATGAAAGTGTTTCTCGCCAGTCACTGCTTAGGGCTACATCAAGAGGAAACAAAACATAGAGATAGAACGTGAAACTACTTTACTCTGTCAAGTTTCAAGAAGCTAGCCCAAACCGTGTTGGATTTAGAGTTCCAAATACATCTATCAATACAGGAGAAAACAGAGTGAAACCTAAAAATTCAAACTGTTTCTGGAAATGAACGCTTCAACATAGAAGAACGACATTTGGGGAACCAAGTCGCCTTAGTGTACTGATCATTACCTGAAAGTATCATCCAGTTTGGGTGAAAAAATATTTGCTGAGATTTCTGGAGATTCGTAATTATTGGAAGCTTGGCAACCCCTTTCCATGAAAGTGTTTCTCGCCAGTCACTGCTTAGGGCTACATCAAGAGGAAACAATACATAGAGACAGAACGTGAAACTACTTTACTGTGTCAAGTTTCAAGAAGCTAGCACAAACCGTGTTGGATTTAGAGTTCCAAATACATGTATCAATATAGGAGAAAACAGAGTGAAACCTTAAAATTCAAACTGTTACAGGAAATGAACGCTTCAACATAGAAGAACGACATTTGGGGAACCAAGTCGCCTTAGTGTACTGATCATTACCTGAAAGTATCATCCAGTTTGGGTGAAAAAATATTTGCTGAGATTTCTGGAGATTCGTAATTTTTGGAAGCTTGGCAACCGCTTTCCATGAAAGTGTTTCTCGCCAGTCACTGCTTAGGGCTACATCAAGAGGAAACAAAACCTAGAGATAGAACGTGAAACTACTTTACTGTGTCAAGTTTCAAGAAGCTAGCACAAACCGTGTTGGATTTAGAGTTCCAAATACATGTATCAATATAGGAGAAAACAGAGTGAAACCTAAAAATTCAAACTGTTACTGGAAATGAACGCTTCAACATAGAAGAACGAAATTTGGGGAACCAAGTCGCCTACGTGTACTGATCATTACCTGAAAGTATCATCCAGTTTGGGTGAAAAAATATTTGCTGAGATTTCTGGAGATTCGTAACTTTTGGAAGCTTGGCAACCTTTTTCCATGAAAGTGTTTCTCGCCAGTCACTGCTTAGGGCTACATCAAGAGGAAACAGAATACAGAGATAGAACGTGAAACTACTTTACTTTGTCAAGTTTCATGAAGCTAGCACAAACCGTGTTGGATTTAGAGTTCCAAATACATCCATCAATATAGGAGAAAACAGAGTGAAACCTAAAAATTCAAACTGTTACTGGAAATGAACGCTTCAACATAGAAGAACGACATTTGGGGAACCAAGTCACCTTCGTGTACTGATCATTACCTGAAAGTATCATCCAGTTTGGGTGAAAAAATATTTGCTGAGATTTCTGGAGATTCGTAATTTTTGGAAGCTTGGCAACCCCTCTCCATGAAAGTGGTTCTCGCCAGTCACTGCTTAGGGCTACAGCAAGAGGAAACAAAACATAGAGATAGAACATGAAACTACTTTACTGTATCAAGTTTCAAGAAGCTAGCACAAACCGTGTTGGATTTAGAGTTCCAAATACATGTATCAATATAGGAGAAAACAGAGTGAAACCTAAAAATTCAAACTGTTACTGGAAATGAACGCTTCAACATAGAAGAACGAACTTTGGAAAACCAAGTCGCCTTAGTGTACTGATCATTACCTGAAAGTATCATCCAGTTTGGGTGAAAAAATATTTGCTGAGATTTCTGGAGATTCGTAATTTTTGGAAGCTTGGCAACCCCTCTCCATGAAAGTGGTTCTCGCCAGTCACTGCTTAGGGCTACAGCAAGTGGAAACAAAACATAGAGATAGAACGTGAAACTACTTTACTGTGTCAAGTTTCAAGAAGCTAGCACAAACCGTGTTGGATTTAGAGTTCCAAATACATGTATCAATATAGGAGAAAACAGAGTGAAACCTAAAAATTCAAACTGTTACAGGAAATGAACGCTTCAACATAAAAGAACGAACTTTGGGGAACCAAGTCGCCTTAGTGTACTGATCATTACCTGGAAGTATCATCCAGTTTGGGTGAAAAAATATTTGCTGAGATTTCTGGAGATTCGTAATTTTTGGAAGCTTGGCAACCCCTTTCCATGAAAGTGTTTCTCGCCAGTCACTGCTTAGGGCTACATCAAGAGGAAACAAAACATAGAGATAGAACGTGAAACTACTTTATTGTGTCAAGTTTCAAGAAGCTAGCACAAACCGTGTTGGATTTAGAGTTCCAAATACATGTATCAATATAGGAGAAAACATAGTGAAACCTAAAAATTCAAACTGTTACAGGAAATGAACGCTTCAACATAGAAGAATGACATTTGGGGAACCAAGTCGCCTTAGTGTACTGATCATTACCTGAAAGTATCATCCAGTTTGGGTGAAAAAATATTTGCTGAGATTTCTGGAGATTCGTAATTTTTGGAAGCTTGGCAACCCCTTTCCATGAAAGTGTTTCTCGCCAGTCACTGCTTAGGGCTACATCAAGAGGAAACAAAACATAGAGACAGAACGTGAAACTACTTTACTGTGTCAAGTTTCAAGAAGCTAGCACAAACCGTGTTGGATTTAGAGTTCCAAATACATGTATCAATATAGGAGAAAACAGAGTGAAACCTAAAAATTCAAACTGTTACAGGAAATGAACGCTTCAACATAGAAGAACGACATTTGGGGACCCAAGTCGCCTTAGTGTACTGATCATTACCTGAAAGTATCATCCAGTTTGGGTGAAAAAATATTTGCTGAGATTTCTGGAGATTCGTAATTTTTGGAAGCTTGGCAACCCCTTTCCATGAAAGTGGTTCTCGCCAGTCACTGCTTAGGGCTACAGCAAGAGGAAACAAAACATAGAGATAGAACGTGAAACTACTTTACTGTGTCAAGTTTCAAGAAGCTAGCACAAACCGTGTTGGATTTAGAGTTCCAAATACATCTATCAATATAGGAGAAAACAGAGTGAAACCTAAAAATTCAAACTGTTACTGGAAATGAACGCTTCAACATAGAAGAACGAAATTTGGGGAACCAAGTCGCCTATGTGTACTGATCATTACCTGAAAGTATCATCCAGTTTGGGTGAAAAAATATTTGCTGAGATTTCTGGAGATTCGTAACTTTTGGAAGCTTGGCAACCTTTTTCCATGAAAGTGTTTCTCGCCAGTCACTGCTTAGGGCTACATCAAGAGGAAACAGAATATAGAGATAGAACGTGAAACTACATTACTTTGTCAAGTTTCATGAAGCTAGCACAAACCGTGTTGGATTTAGAGTTCCAAATACATGTATCAATATAGGAGAAAACAGAGTGAAACCTAAAAATTCAAACTGTTACTGGAAATGAACGCTTCAACATAGAAGAACGAAATTTGGGGAACCAAGTCGCCTTCGTGTACTGATCATTACCTGAAAGTATCATCCAGTTTGGGTGAAAAAATATTTGCTGAGATTTCTGGAGATTCGTAACTTTTGGAAGCTTGGCAACCTTTTTCCATGAAAGTGTTTCTCACCAGTCACTGCTTAGGGCTACATCAAGAGGAAACAGAATATAGAGATAGAACGTGAAACTACTTTACTTTGTCAAGTTTCATGAAGCTAGCACAAACCGTGTTGGATTTAGAGTTCCAAATACATCTATCAATATAGGAGAAAACAGAGTGAAACCTAAAAATTCAAAGTGTTACTGGAAATGAACGCTTCAACATAGAAGAACGACATTTGGGGAACCAAGTCGCCTTCGTGTACTGATCATTACCTGAAAGTATCATCCAGTTTGGGTGAAAAAATATTTGCTGAGATTTCTGGAGATTCGTAATTTTTGGAAGCTTGGCAACCCCTCTCCATGAAAGTGGTTCTCGCCAGTCACTGCTTAGGGCTACAGCAAGAGGAAACAAAACATAGAGATAGAACATGAAACTACTTTACTGTATCAAGTTTCAAGAAGCTAGCACAAACCGTGTTGGATTTAGAGTTCCAAATACATGTATCAATATAGGAGAAAACAGAGTGAAACCTAAAAATTCAAACTGTTACTGGAAATGAACGCTTCAACATAGAAGAACGAACTTTGGAAAACCAAGTCGCCTTAGTGTACTGATCATTACCTGAAAGTATCATCCAGTTTGGGTGAAAAAATATTTGCTGAGATTTCTGGAGATTCGTAATTTTTGGAAGCTTGGCAACCCCTCTCCATGAAAGTGGTTCTCGCCAGTCACTGCTTAGGGCTACAGCAAGTGGAAACAAAACATAGAGATAGAACGTGAAACTACTTTACTGTGTCAAGTTTCAAGAAGCTAGCACAAACCGTGTTGGATTTAGAGTTCCAAATACATGTATCAATATAGGAGAAAACAGAGTGAAACCTAAAAATTCAAACTGTTACAGGAAATGAACGCTTCAACATAAAAGAACGAACTTTGGGGAACCAAGTCGCCTTAGTGTACTGATCATTACCTGAAAGTATCATCCAGTTTGGGTGAAAAAATATTTGCTGAGATTTCTGGAGATTCGTAATTTTTGGAAGCTTGGAAACCCCTTTCCATGAAAGTGTTTCTCGCCAGTCACTGCTTAGGGCTACATCAAGAGGAAACAAAACATAGAGATAGAACATGAAACTACTTTATTGTGTCAAGTTTCAAGAAGCTAGCACAAACCGTGTTGGATTTAGAGTTCCAAATACATGTATCAATATAGGAGAAAACAGAGTGAAACCTAAAAATTCAAACTGTTACTGGAAATGAACGCTTCAACATAGAAGAAAGAACTTTGGGGAACCAAGTCGCCTTCGTGTACTGATCATTACCTGAAAGTATCATCCAGTTTGGGTGAAAAAATATTTGCTGAGATTTCTGGAGATTCGTAATTTTTGGAAGCTTGGCAACCCCTTTCCATGAAAGTGTTTCTCGCCAGTCACTGCTTAGGGCTACATCAAGAGGAAACAAAACATAGAGATAGAACGTAAATCTACTTTATTGTGTCAAGTTTCAAGAAGCTAGCACAAACCGTGTTGGATTTAGAGTTCCAAATACATGTATCAATATAGGAGAAAACAGAGTGAAACCTAAAAATTCAAACTGTTACAGGAAATGAACGCTTCAACATAGAAGAACGACATTTGGGGAACCAAGTCGCCTTCATGTGCTGATCATTACCTGAAAGTATCATCCAGTTTGGGTGAAAAAATATTTGCTGAGATTTCTGGAGATTCGTAATTTTTGGAAGCTTGGCAACCCCTTTCCATGAAAGTGTTTCTCGCCAGTCACTGCTTAGGGCTACATCAAGAGGAAACAAAACATAGAGATAGAACGTGAAACTACTTTACTCTGTCAAGTTTCAAGAAGCTAGCCCAAACCGTGTTGGATTTAGAGTTCCAAATACATCTATCAATACAGGAGAAAACAGAGTGAAACCTAAAATTTCAAACTGTTTCTGGAAATGAACGCTTCAACATAGAAGAACGACATTTGGGGAACCAAGTCGCCTTAGTGTACTGATCATTACCTGAAAGTATCATCCAGTTTGGGTGAAAAAATATTTGCTGAGATTTCTGGAGATTCGTAATTATTGGAAGCTTGGCAACCCCTTTCCATGAAAGTGTTTCTCGCCAGTCACTGCTTAGGGCTACATCAAGAGGAAACAAAACATAGAGACAGAACGTGAAACTACTTTACTGTGTCAAGTTTCAAGAAGCTAGCACAAACCGTGTTGGATTTAGAGTTCCAAATACATGTATCAATATAGGAGAAAACAGAGTGAAACCTAAAAATTCAAACTGTTACAGGAAATGAACGCTTCAACATAGAAGAACGACATTTGGGGAACCAAGTCGCCTTAGTGTACTGATCATTACCTGAAAGTATCATCCAGTTTGGGTGAAAAAATATTTGCTGAGATTTCTGGAGATTCGTAATTTTTGGAAGCTTGGCAACCCCTTTCCATGAAAGTGGTTCTCGCCAGTCACTGCTTAGGGCTACAGCAAGAGGAAACAAAACATAGAGATAGAACGTGAAACTACTTTACTGTGTCAAGTTTCAAGAAGCTAGCACAAACCGTGTTGGATTTAGAGTTCCAAATACATCTATCAATATAGGAGAAAACAGAGTGAAACCTAAAAATTCAAACTGTTACTGGAAATGAACGCTTCAACATAGAAGAACGAAATTTGGGGAACCAAGTCGCCTACGTGTACTGATCATTACCTGAAAGTATCATCCAGTTTGGGTGAAAAAATATTTGCTGAGATTTCTGGAGATTCGTAAATTTTGGAAGCTTGGCAACCTTTTTCCATGAAAGTGTTTCTCGCCAGTCACTGCTTAGGGCTACATCAAGAGGAAACAGAATACAGAGATAGAACGTGAAACTACTTTACTTTGTCAAGTTTCATGAAGCTAGCACAAACCGTGTTGGATTTAGAGTTCCAAATACATCCATCAATATAGGAGAAAACAGAGTGAAACCTAAAAATTCAAACTGTTACTGGAAATGAACGCTTCAACATAGAAGAACGACATTTGGGGAACCAAGTCACCTTCGTGTACTGATCATTACCTGAAAGTATCATCCAGTTTGGGTGAAAAAATATTTGCTGAGATTTCTGGAGATTCGTAATTTTTGGAAGCTTGGCAACCCCTTTCCATGAAAGTGGTTCTCGCCAGTCACTGCTTAGGGCTACAGCAAGTGGAAACAAAACATAGAGATAGAACGTGAAACTACTTTACTGTGTCAAGTTTCAAGAAGCTAGCACAAACCGTGTTGGATTTAGAGTTCCAAATACATGTATCAATATAGGAGAAAACAGAGTGAAACCTAAAAATTCAAACTGTTACAGGAAATGAACGCTTCAACATAAAAGAACGAACTTTGGGGAACCAAGTCGCCTTAGTGTACTGATCATTACCTGAAAGTATCATCCAGTTTGGGTGAAAAAATATTTGCTGAGATTTCTGGAGATTCGTAATTTTTGGAAGCTTGGCAACCCCTTTCCATGAAAGTGTTTCTCGCCAGTCACTGCTTAGGGCTACATCAAGAGGAAACAAAACATAGAGATAGAACGTGAAACTACTTTATTGTGTCAAGTTTCAAGAAGCTAGCACAAACCGTGTTGGATTTAGAGTTCCAAATACATGTATCAATATAGGAGAAAACATAGTGAAACCTAAAAATTCAAACTGTTACAGGAAATGAACGCTTCAACATAGAAGAATGACATTTGGGGAACCAAGTCGCCTTAGTGTACTGATCATTACCTGAAAGTATCATCCAGTTTGGGTGAAAAAATATTTGCTGAGATTTCTGGAGATTCGTAATTTTTGGAAGCTTGGCAACCCCTTTCCATGAAAGTGTTTCTCGCCAGTCACTGCTTAGGGCTACATCAAGAGGAAACAAAACATAGAGACAGAACGTGAAACTACTTTACTGTGTCAAGTTTCAAGAAGCTAGCACAAACCGTGTTGGATTTAGAGTTCCAAATACATGTATCAATATAGGAGAAAACAGAGTGAAACCTAAAAATTCAAACTGTTACAGGAAATGAACGCTTCAACATAGAAGAACGACATTTGGGGACCCAAGTCGCCTTAGTGTACTGATCATTACCTGAAAGTATCATCCAGTTTGGGTGAAAAAATATTTGCTGAGATTTCTGGAGATTCGTAATTTTTGGAAGCTTGGCAACCCCTTTCCATGAAAGTGGTTCTCGCCAGTCACTGCTTAGGGCTACAGCAAGAGGAAACAAAACATAGAGATAGAACGTGAAACTACTTTACTGTGTCAAGTTTCAAGAAGCTAGCACAAACCGTGTTGGATTTAGAGTTCCAAATACATCTATCAATATAGGAGAAAACAGAGTGAAACCTAAAAATTCAAACTGTTACTGGAAATGAACGCTTCAACATAGAAGAACGAAATTTGGGGAACCAAGTCGCCTATGTGTACTGATCATTACCTGAAAGTATCATCCAGTTTGGGTGAAAAAATATTTGCTGAGATTTCTGGAGATTCGTAACTTTTGGAAGCTTGGCAACCTTTTTCCATGAAAGTGTTTCTCGCCAGTCACTGCTTAGGGCTACATCAAGAGGAAACAGAATATAGAGATAGAACGTGAAACTACATTACTTTGTCAAGTTTCATGAAGCTAGCACAAACCGTGTTGGATTTAGAGTTCCAAATACATGTATCAATATAGGAGAAAACAGAGTGAAACCTAAAAATTCAAACTGTTACTGGAAATGAACGCTTCAACATAGAAGAACGAAATTTGGGGAACCAAGTCGCCTTCGTGTACTGATCATTACCTGAAAGTATCATCCAGTTTGGGTGAAAAAATATTTGCTGAGATTTCTGGAGATTCGTAACTTTTGGAAGCTTGGCAACCTTTTTCCATGAAAGTGTTTCTCACCAGTCACTGCTTAGGGCTACATCAAGAGGAAACAGAATATAGAGATAGAACGTGAAACTACTTTACTTTGTCAAGTTTCATGAAGCTAGCACAAACCGTGTTGGATTTAGAGTTCCAAATACATCTATCAATATAGGAGAAAACAGAGTGAAACCTAAAAATTCAAAGTGTTACTGGAAATGAACGCTTCAACATAGAAGAACGACATTTGGGGAACCAAGTCGCCTTCGTGTACTGATCATTACCTGAAAGTATCATCCAGTTTGGGTGAAAAAATATTTGCTGAGATTTCTGGAGATTCGTAATTTTTGGAAGCTTGGCAACCCCTCTCCATGAAAGTGGTTCTCGCCAGTCACTGCTTAGGGCTACAGCAAGAGGAAACAAAACATAGAGATAGAACATGAAACTACTTTACTGTATCAAGTTTCAAGAAGCTAGCACAAACCGTGTTGGATTTAGAGTTCCAAATACATGTATCAATATAGGAGAAAACAGAGTGAAACCTAAAAATTCAAACTGTTACTGGAAATGAACGCTTCAACATAGAAGAACGAACTTTGGAAAACCAAGTCGCCTTAGTGTACTGATCATTACCTGAAAGTATCATCCAGTTTGGGTGAAAAAATATTTGCTGAGATTTCTGGAGATTCGTAATTTTTGGAAGCTTGGCAACCCCTCTCCATGAAAGTGGTTCTCGCCAGTCACTGCTTAGGGCTACAGCAAGTGGAAACAAAACATAGAGATAGAACGTGAAACTACTTTACTGTGTCAAGTTTCAAGAAGCTAGCACAAACCGTGTTGGATTTAGAGTTCCAAATACATGTATCAATATAGGAGAAAACAGAGTGAAACCTAAAAATTCAAACTGTTACAGGAAATGAACGCTTCAACATAAAAGAACGAACTTTGGGGAACCAAGTCGCCTTAGTGTACTGATCATTACCTGAAAGTATCATCCAGTTTGGGTGAAAAAATATTTGCTGAGATTTCTGGAGATTCGTAATTTTTGGAAGCTTGGAAACCCCTTTCCATGAAAGTGTTTCTCGCCAGTCACTGCTTAGGGCTACATCAAGAGGAAACAAAACATAGAGATAGAACATGAAACTACTTTATTGTGTCAAGTTTCAAGAAGCTAGCACAAACCGTGTTGGATTTAGAGTTCCAAATACATGTATCAATATAGGAGAAAACAGAGTGAAACCTAAAAATTCAAACTGTTACTGGAAATGAACGCTTCAACATAGAAGAAAGAACTTTGGGGAACCAAGTCGCCTTCGTGTACTGATCATTACCTGAAAGTATCATCCAGTTTGGGTGAAAAAATATTTGCTGAGATTTCTGGAGATTCGTAATTTTTGGAAGCTTGGCAACCCCTTTCCATGAAAGTGTTTCTCGCCAGTCACTGCTTAGGGCTACATCAAGAGGAAACAAAACATAGAGATAGAACGTAAATCTACTTTATTGTGTCAAGTTTCAAGAAGCTAGCACAAACCGTGTTGGATTTAGAGTTCCAAATACATGTATCAATATAGGAGAAAACAGAGTGAAACCTAAAAATTCAAACTGTTACAGGAAATGAACGCTTCAACATAGAAGAACGACATTTGGGGAACCAAGTCGCCTTCATGTGCTGATCATTACCTGAAAGTATCATCCAGTTTGGGTGAAAAAATATTTGCTGAGATTTCTGGAGATTCGTAATTTTTGGAAGCTTGGCAACCCCTTTCCATGAAAGTGTTTCTCGCCAGTCACTGCTTAGGGCTACATCAAGAGGAAACAAAACATAGAGATAGAACGTGAAACTACTTTACTCTGTCAAGTTTCAAGAAGCTAGCCCAAACCGTGTTGGATTTAGAGTTCCAAATACATCTATCAATACAGGAGAAAACAGAGTGAAACCTAAAATTTCAAACTGTTTCTGGAAATGAACGCTTCAACATAGAAGAACGACATTTGGGGAACCAAGTCGCCTTAGTGTACTGATCATTACCTGAAAGTATCATCCAGTTTGGGTGAAAAAATATTTGCTGAGATTTCTGGAGATTCGTAATTATTGGAAGCTTGGCAACCCCTTTCCATGAAAGTGTTTCTCGCCAGTCACTGCTTAGGGCTACATCAAGAGGAAACAAAACATAGAGACAGAACGTGAAACTACTTTACTGTGTCAAGTTTCAAGAAGCTAGCACAAACCGTGTTGGATTTAGAGTTCCAAATACATGTATCAATATAGGAGAAAACAGAGTGAAACCTAAAAATTCAAACTGTTACAGGAAATGAACGCTTCAACATAGAAGAACGACATTTGGGGAACCAAGTCGCCTTAGTGTACTGATCATTACCTGAAAGTATCATCCAGTTTGGGTGAAAAAATATTTGCTGAGATTTCTGGAGATTCGTAATTTTTGGAAGCTTGGCAACCCCTTTCCATGAAAGTGGTTCTCGCCAGTCACTGCTTAGGGCTACAGCAAGAGGAAACAAAACATAGAGATAGAACGTGAAACTACTTTACTGTGTCAAGTTTCAAGAAGCTAGCACAAACCGTGTTGGATTTAGAGTTCCAAATACATCTATCAATATAGGAGAAAACAGAGTGAAACCTAAAAATTCAAACTGTTACTGGAAATGAACGCTTCAACATAGAAGAACGAAATTTGGGGAACCAAGTCGCCTACGTGTACTGATCATTACCTGAAAGTATCATCCAGTTTGGGTGAAAAAATATTTGCTGAGATTTCTGGAGATTCGTAACTTTTGGAAGCTTGGCAACCTTTTTCCATGAAAGTGTTTCTCGCCAGTCACTGCTTAGGGCTACATCAAGAGGAAACAGAATATAGAGATAGAACGTGAAACTACATTACTTTGTCAAGTTTCATGAAGCTAGCACAAACCGTGTTGGATTTAGAGTTCCAAATACATGTATCAATATAGGAGAAAACAGAGTGAAACCTAAAAATTCAAACTGTTACTGGAAATGAACGCTTCAACATAGAAGAACGAAATTTGGGGAACCAAGTCGCCTTCGTGTACTGATCATTACCTGAAAGTATCATCCAGTTTGGGTGAAAAAATATTTGCTGAGATTTCTGGAGATTCGTAACTTTTGGAAGCTTGGCAACCTTTTTCCATGAAAGTGTTTCTCACCAGTCACTGCTTAGGGCTACATCAAGAGGAAACAGAATATAGAGATAGAACGTGAAACTACTTTACTTTGTCAAGTTTCATGAAGCTAGCACAAACCGTGTTGGATTTAGAGTTCCAAATACATCTATCAATATAGGAGAAAACAGAGTGAAACCTAAAAATTCAAAGTGTTACTGGAAATGAACGCTTCAACATAGAAGAACGACTTTTGGGGAACCAAGTCGCCTTCGTGTACTGATCATTACCTGAAAGTATCATCCAGTTTGGGTGAAAAAATATTTGCTGAGATTTCTGGAGATTCGTAATTTTTGGAAGCTTGGCAACCCCTCTCCATGAAAGTGGTTCTCGCCAGTCACTGCTTAGGGCTACAGCAAGAGGAAACAAAACATAGAGATAGAACGTGAAACTACTTTACTGTATCAAGTTTCAAGAAGCTAGCACAAACCGTGTTGGATTTAGAGTTCCAAATACATGTATCAATATAGGAGAAAACAGAGTGAAACCTAAAAATTCAAACTGTTACTGGAAATGAACGCTTCAACATAGAAGAACGAACTTTGGAAAACCAAGTCGCCTTAGTGTACTGATCATTACCTGAAAGTATCATCCAGTTTGGGTGAAAAAATATTTGCTGAGATTTCTGGAGATTCGTAATTTTTGGAAGCTTGGCAACCCCTCTCCATGAAAGTGGTTCTCGCCAGTCACTGCTTAGGGCTACAGCAAGTGGAAACAAAACATAGAGATAGAACGTGAAACTAGTTTACTGTGTCAAGTTTCAAGAAGCTAGCACAAACCGTGTTGGATTTAGAGTTCCAAATACATGTATCAATATAGGAGAAAACAGAGTGAAACCTAAAAATTCAAACTGTTACAGGAAATGAACGCTTCAACATAAAAGAACGAACTTTGGGGAACCAAGTCGCCTTAGTGTACTGATCATTACCTGAAAGTATCATCCAGTTTGGGTGAAAAAATATTTGCTGAGATTTCTGGAGATTCGTAATTTTTGGAAGCTTGGCAACCCCTTTCCATGAAAGTGTTTCTCGCCAGTCACTGCTTAGGGCTACATCAAGAGGAAACAAAACATAGAGATAGAACGTGAAACTACTTTATTGTGTCAAGTTTCAAGAAGCTAGCACAAACCGTGTTGGATTTAGAGTTCCAAATACATGTATCAATATAGGAGAAAACAGAGTGAAACCTAAAAATTCAAACTGTTACTGGAAATGAACGCTTCAACATAGAAGAACGAACTTTGGGGAACCAAGTCGCCTTCGTGTACTGATCATTACCTGAAAGTATCATCCAGTTTGGGTGAAAAAATATTTGCTGAGATTTCTGGAGATTCGTAATTTTTGGAAGCTTGGCAACCCCTTTCCATGAAAGTGTTTCTCGCCAGTCACTGCTTAGGGCTACATCAAGAGGAAACAAAACATAGAGATAGAACGTAAATCTACTTTATTGTGTCAAGTTTCAAGAAGCTAGCACAAACCGTGTTGGATTTAGAGTTCCAAATACATGTATCAATATAGGAGAAAACAGAGTGAAACCTAAAAATTCAAACTGTTACAGGAAATGAACGCTTCAACATAGAAGAACGACATTTGGGGAACCAAGTCGCCTTCATGTGCTGATCATTACCTGAAAGTATCATCCAGTTTGGGTGAAAAAATATTTGCTGAGATTTCTGGAGATTCGTAATTTTTGGAAGCTTGGCAACCCCTTTCCATGAAAGTGTTTCTCGCCAGTCACTGCTTAGGGCTACATCAAGAGGAAACAAAACATAGAGATAGAACGTGAAACTACTTTACTCTGTCAAGTTTCAAGAAGCTAGCCCAAACCGTGTTGGATTTAGAGTTCCAAATACATCTATCAATACAGGAGAAAACAGAGTGAAACCTAAAAATTCAAACTGTTTCTGGAAATGAACGCTTCAACATAGAAGAACGACATTTGGGGAACCAAGTCGCCTTAGTGTACTGATCATTACCTGAAAGTATCATCCAGTTTGGGTGAAAAAATATTTGCTGAGATTTCTGGAGATTCGTAATTATTGGAAGCTTGGCAACCCCTTTCCATGAAAGTGTTTCTCGCCAGTCACTGCTTAGGGCTACATCAAGAGGAAACAAAACATAGAGACAGAACGTGAAACTACTTTACTGTGTCAAGTTTCAAGAAGCTAGCACAAACCGTGTTGGATTTAGAGTTCCAAATACATGTATCAATATAGGAGAAAACAGAGTGAAACCTAAAAATTCAAACTGTTACAGGAAATGAACGCGTCAACACAGAAGAACGACATTTGGGGAACCAAGTCGCCTTAGTGTACTGATCATTACCTGAAAGTATCATCCAGTTTGGGTGAAAAAATATTTGCTGAGATTTCTGGAGATTCGTAATTTTTGGAAGCTTGGCAACCCCTTTCCATGAAAGTGTTTCTCGCCAGTCACTGCTTAGGGCTACATCAAGAGGAAACAAAACATAGAGATAGAACGTAAATCTACTTTATTGTGTCAAGTTTCAAGAAGCTAGCACAAACCGTGTTGGATTTAGAGTTCCAAATACATGTATCAATATAGGAGAAAACAGAGTGAAACCTAAAAATTCAAACTGTTACAGGAAATGAACGCTTCAACATAGAAGAACGAACTTTGGGGAACCAAGTCGCCTTAGTGTACTGATCATTACCTGAAAGTATCATCCAGTTTGGGTGAAAAAATATTTGCTGAGATTTCTGGAGATTCGTAATTTTTGGAAGCTTGGCAACCCCTTTCCATGAAAGTGTTTCTCGCCAGTCACTGCTTAGGGCTACATCAAGAGGAAACAAAACATAGAGACAGAACGTGAAACTACTTTACTGTGTCAAGTTTCAAGAAGCTAGCACAAACCGTGTTGGATTTAGAGTTCCAAATACATGTATCAATATAGGAGAAAACAGAGTGAAACCTAAAAATTCAAACTGTTACTGGAAATGAACGCTTCAACATAGAAGAACGACATTTGGGGAACCAAGTCGCCTTAGTGTACTGATCATTACCTGAAAGTATCATCCAGTTTGGGTGAAAAAATATTTGCTGAGATTTCTGGAGATTCGTAATTTTTGGAAGCTTGGCAACCCCTTTCCATGAAAGTGGTTCTCGCCAGTCACTGCTTAGGGCTACAGCAAGAGGAAACAAAACATAGAGATAGAACGTGAAACTACTTTACTGTGTCAAGTTTCAAGAAGCTAGCACAAACCGTGTTGGATTTAGAGTTCCAAATACATGTATCAATATAGGAGAAAACAGAGTGAAACCTAAAAATTCAAACAGTTACAGGAAATGAATGCTTCAACATAGAAGAACGACATTTTGGGAACCAAGTCGCCTTAGTGTACTGATCATTACCTGAAAGTATCATCCAGTTTGGGTGAAAAAATATTTGCTGAGATTTCTGGAGATTCGTAACTTTTGGAAGCTTGGCAACATTTTTCCATGAAAGTGTTTCTCGCCAGTCACTGCTTAGGGCTACATCAAGAGGAAACAGAATATAGAGATAGAACGTGAAACTACTTTACTTTGTCAAGTTTCAAGAAGCTAGCACAAACCGTGTTGGATTTACAGTTCCAAATACATGTATCAATATAGGAGAAAACAGAGTGAAACCTAAAAATTCAAACTGTTACTGGAAATGAATGCTTCAACATAGAAGAACGAACTTTGGGGAACCAAGTCGCCTTCGTGTACTGATCATTACCTGAAAGTATCATCCAGTTTGGGTGAAAAAATATTTGCTGAGATTTCTGGAGATTCGTAATTTTTGGAAGCTTGGCAACCCCTTTCCATGAAAGTGTTTCTCGCCAGTCACTGCTTAGGGCTACATCAAGAGGAAACAAAACATAGAGACAGAACGTGAAACTACTTTACTGTGTCAAGTTTCAAGAAGCTAGCACAAACCGTGTTGGATTTAGAGTTTCAAATACATGTATCAATATAGGAGAAAACAGAGTGAAACCTAAAAATTCAAACTGTTACAGGAAATGAATGCTTCAACATAGAAGAATGAAATTTGGGGAACCAAGTCGCCTTAGTGTACTGATCATTACCTGAAAGTATCATCCAGTTTGGGTGAAAAAATATTTGCTGAGATTTCTGGAGATTCGTAATTTTTGGAAGCTTGGCAACCCCTTTCCATGAAAGTGTTTCTCGCCAGTCACTGCTTAGGGCTACATCAAGAGGAAACAAAACCTAGAGATAGAACGTGAAACTACTTTACTGTGTCAAGTTTCAAGAAGCTAGCACAAACCGTGTTGGATTTAGAGTTCCAAATACATCTATCAATATAGGAGAAAACAGAGTGAAACCTAAAAATTCAAACTGTTACAGGAAATGAACGCTTCAACATAGAAGTACGAACTTTGGGGAACCAAGTCGCCTTAGTGTACTGATCATTACCTGAAAGTATCATACAGTTTGGGTGAAAAAATATTTGCTGATATTTCTGGAGATTCGTAATTTTTGGAAGCTTGGCAACCGCTTTCCATGAAAGTGTTTCTCGCCAGTCACTGCTTAGGGCTACATCAAGAGGAAACAAAACCTAGAGATAGAACGTGAAACTACTTTACTGTGTCAAGTTTCAAGAAGCTAGCACAAACCGTGTTGGATTTAGAGTTCCAAATACATCTATCAATATAGGAGAAAACAGAGTGAAACCTAAAAATTCAAACTGTTACTGGAAATGAACGCTTCAACATAGAAGAACGAAATTTGGGGAACCAAGTCGCCTACGTGTACTGATCATTACCTGAAAGTATCATCCAGTTTGGGTGAAAAAATATTTGCTGAGATTTCTGGAGATTCGTAACTTTTGGAAGCTTGGCAACCTTTTTCCATGAAAGTGTTTCTCGCCAGTCACTGCTTAGGGCTACATCAAGAGGAAACAGAATATAGAGATAGAACGTGAAACTACATTACTTTGTCAAGTTTCATGAAGCTAGCACAAACCGTGTTGGATTTAGAGTTCCAAATACTTGTATCAATATAGGAGAAAACAGAGTGAAACCTAAAAATTCAAACTGTTACTGGAAATGAACGCTTCAACATAGAAGAACGAAATTTGGGGAACCAAGTCGCCTTCGAGTACTGATCATTACCTGAAAGTATCATCCAGTTTGGGTGAAAAAATATTTGCTGAGATTTCTGGAGATTCGTAACTTTTGGAAGCTTGGCAACCTTTTTCCATGAAAGTGTTTCTCACCAGTCACTGCTTAGGGCTACATCAAGAGGAAACAGAATATAGAGATAGAACGTGAAACTACTTTACTTTGTCAAGTTTCATGAAGCTAGCACAAACCGTGTTGGATTTAGAGTTCCAAATACATCTATCAATATAGGAGAAAACAGAGTGAAACCTAAAAATTCAAAGTGTTACTGGAAATGAACGCTTCAACATAGAAGAACGACTTTTGGGGAACCAAGTCGCCTTCGTGTACTGATCATTACCTGAAAGTATCATCCAGTTTGGGTGAAAAAATATTTGCTGAGATTTCTGGAGATTCGTAATTTTTGGAAGCTTGGCAACCCCTCTCCATGAAAGTGGTTCTCGCCAGTCACTGCTTAGGGCTACAGCAAGAGGAAACAAAACATAGAGATAGAACATGAAACTACTTTACTGTATCAAGTTTCAAGAAGCTAGCACAAACCGTGTTGGATTTAGAGTTCCAAATACATGTATCAATATAGGAGAAAACAGAGTGAAACCTAAAAATTCAAACTGTTACTGGAAATGAACGCTTCAATATAGAAGAACGAACTTTGGAAAACCAAGTCGCCTTAGTGTACTGATCATTACCTGAAAGTATCATCCAGTTTGGGTGAAAAAATATTTGCTGAGATTTCTGGAGATTCGTAATTTTTGGAAGCTTGGCAACCCCTCTCCATGAAAGTGGTTCTCGCCAGTCACTGCTTATGGCAACAGCAAGTGGAAACAAAACAAAGAGATAGAACGTGAAACTACTTTACTGTGTCAAGTTTCAAGAAGCTAGCACAAACCGTGTTGGATTTAGAGTTCCAAATACATGTATCAATATAGGAGAAAACAGAGTGAAACCTAAAAATTCAAACTGTTACAGGAAATGAACGCTTCAACATAGAAGAACGAACTTTGGGGAACCAAGTCGCCTTAGTGTACTGATCATTACCTGAAAGTATCATCCAGTTTGGGTGAAAAAATATTTGCTGAGATTTCTGGAGATTCGTAATTTTTGGAAGCTTGGCAACCCCTTTCCATGAAAGTGTTTCTCGCCAGTCACTGCTTAGGGCTACATCAAGAGGAAACAAAACATAGAGATAGAACGAGAAACTACTTTATTGTGTCAAGTTTCAAGAAGCTAGCACAAACCGTGTTGGATTTAGAGTTCCAAATACATGTATCAATATAGGAGAAAACAGAGTGAAACCTAAAAATTCAAACTGTTACTGGAAATGAACGCTTCAACATAGAAGAACGAACTTTGGGGAACCAAGTCGCCTACGTGTACTGATCATTACCTGAAAGTATCATCCAGTTTGGGTGAAAAAATATTTGCTGAGATTTCTGGAGATTCGTAATTTTTGGAAGCTTGGCAACCCCTTTCCATGAAAGTGTTTCTCGCCAGTCACTGCTTAGGGCTACATCAAGAAGAAACAAAACCTAGAGATAGAACGTGAAACTACTTTACTGTGTCAAGTTTCAAGAAGCTAGCACAAACCGTGTTGGATTTAGAGTTCCAAATACATGTATCAATATAGGAGAAAACAGAGTGAAACCTAAAAATTCAAACTGTTACTGGAAATGAACGCTTCAACATAGAAGAACGAACTTTGGAAAACCAAGTCGCCTTAGTGTACTGATCATTACCTGAAAGTATCATCCAGTTTGGGTGAAAAAATATTTGCTGAGATTTCTGGAGATTCGTAATTTTTGGAAGCTTGGCAACCCCTCTCCATGAAAGTGGTTCTCGCCAGTCACTGCTTAGGGCTACAGCAAGAGGAAACAAAACATAGAGATAGAACGTGAAACTACTTTACTGTGTCAAGTTTCAAGAAGCTAGCACAAACCGTGTTGGATTTAGAGTTCCAAATACATGTATCAATATAGGAGAAAACAGAGTGAAACCTAAAAATTCAAACTGTTACAGGAAATGAACGCTTCAACATAGAAGAACGACATTTGGGGAACCAAGTCGCCTTAGTGTACTGATCATTACCTGAAAGTATCATCCAGTTTGGGTGAAAAAATATTTGCTGAGATTTCTGGAGATTCGTAATTTTTGGAAGCTTGGCAACCACTCTCCATGAAAGTGGTTCTCGCCAGTCACTGCTTAGGGCTACAGCAAGAGGAAACAAAACATAGAGATAGAAGTTGAAACTACTTTACTGTATCAAGTTTCAAGAAGCTAGCACAAACCGTGTTGGATTTAGAGTTCCAAATACATGTATCAATATAGGAGAAAACAGAGTGAAACCTAAAAATTCAAACTGTTACTGGAAATGAACGCTTCAACATAGAAGAACGAAATTTGGGGAACCAAGTCGCCTTAGTGTACTGATCATTACCTGAAAGTATCATCCAGTTTGGGTGTAAAAATATTTGCTGAGATTTCTGGAGATTCGTAATTTTTGGAAGATTGGCAACCCCTTTCCATGAAAGTGTTTCTCGCCAGTCACTGCTTAGGGCTACATCAAGAGGAAACAAAACCTAGAGATAGAACGTGAAACTACTTTACTGTGTCAAGTTTCAAGAAGCTAGCACAAACTGTGTTGGATTTAGAATTCCAAATACATCTATCAATATAGGAGAAAACAGTGAAACCTAAAAATTCAAATTGTTACTGGAAATGAACGCTTCTACATACAAGAACAAACTTTGGGGAACCAAGTCGCCTTAGTGTACTGATCATTACCTGAAAGTATCATCCAGTTTGGGTGAAAAAATATTTGCTTAGATTTCTGGAGATTCGTAATTTTTGGAAGCTTGGCAACCCCTTTCCATGAAAGTGTTTCTCGCCAGTCACTGCTTAGGGCTACATCAAGAGGAAACAAAACATAGAGATAGAACGTGAAAGTACTTTACTGTGTCAAGTTTCAAGAAGCTAGCACAAACCGTGTTGGATTTAGACTTCCAAATACATCTATCAATATAGGAGAAAACAGAGTGAAACCTATAAATTCAAACTGTTTCTGGAAAAGAACGCTTCAACATAGAAGAACGACATTTGGGGAACCAAGTCGCCTTAGTGTACTGATCATTACCTGAAAGTATCATCCAGTTTGGGTGAAAAAATATTTGCTGAGATTTCTGGAGATTCGTAATTTTTGAAAGCTTGACAACCCCTTTCCATGAAAGTGTTTCTCGCCAGTCACTGCTTAGGGCTACATCAAGAGGAAACATAACATAGAGATAGAACTTGAAACTACTTTACTGTGTCAAGTTTCAAGAAGCTAGCACAAACCGTGTTGGATTTAGAGTTCCAAATACATGTATCAATATAGGAGAAAACAGAGTGAAACCTAAAAATTCAAACTGTTACTGGAAATGAACGCTTCATCATAGAAGAACGAAATTTGGGGAACCAAGTCGCCTTAGTGTACTGATCATTACCTGAAAGTATCATCCAGTTTGGGTGAAAAAATATTTGCTGAGATTTTTGGAGATTCGTAATTTTTGGAAGCTTGGCAACCCCTCTCCATGAAAGTGGTTCTCGCCAGTCACTGCTTAGGGCTACAGCAAGAGGAAACAAAACATAGAGAGAGAACGTGAAACTACTTTACTGTATCAAGTTTCAAGAAGCTAGCACAAACCGTGTTGGATTTAGAGTTCCAAATACATGTATCAATATAGGAGAAAACAGAGTGAAACCTAAAAATTCAAACTGTTACTGGAAATGAAGGCTTCAACATAGAAGAACGAAATTTGGGGAACCAAGTCGCCTTAGTGTACTGATCATTACCTGAAAGTATCATCCAGTTTGGGTGAAAAAATATTTGCTTAGATTTCTGGAGATTCGTAATTTTTGGAAGCTTGGCAACCCCTTTCCATGAAAGTGTTTCTCGCCAGTCACTGCTTAGGGCTACATCAAGAGGAAACAAAACATAGAGATAGAACGTGAAAGTACTTTACTGTGTCAAGTTTCAAGAAGCTAGCACAAACCGTGTTGGATTTAGACTTCCAAATACATCTATCAATATAGGAGAAAACAGAGTGAAACCTATAAATTCAAACTGTTTCTGGAAAAGAACGCTTCAACATAGAAGAACGACATTTGGGGAACCAAGTCGCATTAGTGTACTGATCATTACCTGAAAGTATCATCCAGTTTGGGTGAAAAAATATTTGCTGAGATTTCTGGAGATTCGTAATTTTTGAAAGCTTGACAACCCCTTTCCATGAAAGTGTTTCTCGCCAGTCACTGCTTAGGGCTACATCAAGAGGAAACATAACATAGAGATAGAACTTGAAACTACTTTACTGTGTCAAGTTTCAAGAAGCTAGCACAAACCGTGTTGGGTTTAGAGTTCCAAATACATGTATCAATATAGGAGAAAACAGAGTGAAACCTAAAAATTCAAACTGTTACTGGAAATGAACGCTTCATCATAGAAGAACGAAATTTGGGGAACCAAGTCGCCTTAGTGTACTGATCATTACCTGAAAGTATCATCCAGTTTGGGTGAAAAAATATTTGCTGAGATTTTTGGAGATTCGTAATTTTTGGAAGCTTGGCAACCCCTCTCCATGAAAGTGGTTCTCGCCAGTCACTGCTTAGGGCTACAGCAAGAGGAAACAAAACATAGAGAGAGAACGTGAAACTACTTTACTGTATCAAGTTTCAAGAAGCTAGCACAAACCGTGTTGGATTTAGAGTTCCAAATACATGTATCAATATAGGAGAAAACAGAGTGAAACCTAAAAATTCAAACTGTTACTGGAAATGAAGGCTTCAACATAGAAGAACGAAATTTGGGGAACCAAGTCGCCTTAGTGTACTGATCATTACCTGAAAGTATCATCCAGTTTGGGTGAAAAAATATTTGCTGAGATTTCTGGAGATTCGTAATTTTTGGAAGCTTGGCAAACCCCTTTCCATGAAAGTGTTTCTCGCCAGTCACTGCTTAGGGCTACATCAAGAGGAAACAAAACCTAGAGATAGAACGTGAAACTACTTTATTGTGTCAAGTTTCAAGAAGCTAGCACAAACCGTGTTGGATTTAGAGTTCCAAATACATCTATCAATATAGGAGAAAACAGAGTGAAACCTAAAATTTCAAACTGTTACTGGAAATGAAGGCTTCAACATAGAAGAACGAAATTTGGGGAACCAAGTCGCCTACGTGTACTGATCATTACCTGAAAGTATCATCCAGTTTGGGTGAAAAAATATTTGCTGAGATTTTTGGAGATTCGTAACTTTTGGAAGCTTGGCAACCTTTTTCCATGAAAGTGTTTCTCGCCAGTCACTGCTTAGGGCTACATTAAGAGGAAACAGAATATAGAGATAGAACGTGAAACTACTTTACTTTGTCAAGTTTCATGAAGCTAGCACAAACCATGTTGGATTTAGAGTTCCAAATACATGTATCAATGTAGGAGAAAACAGAGTGAAACCTAAAAATTCAAACTGTTACTGCAAATGAACGCTTCAACATAGAAGAACGAAATTTGGGGAACCAAGTCGCCTTCGTGTACTGATCATTACCTGAAAGTATCATCCAGTTTGGGTGAAAAAATATTTGCTGAGATTTCTGGAGATTCGTAACTTATGGAAGCTTGGCAACCTTTTTCCATGAAAGTGTTTCTCACCAGTCACTGCTTAGGGCTACATCAAGAGGAAACAGAATATAGAGATAGAACGTGAAACTACTTTACTTTGTCAAGTTTCATGAAGCTAGCACAAACCGTGTTGGATTTAGAGTTCCAAATACATCTATCAATATAGGAGAAAACAGAGTGAAACCTAAAAATTCAAAGTGTTACTGGAAATGAACGCTTCAACATAGAAGAACGACATTTGGGGAACCAAGTCGCCTTCATGTACTGATCATTACCTGAAAGTATCATCCAGTTTGGGTGAAAAAATATTTGCTGAGATTTCTGGAGATTCGTAATTTTTGGAAGCTTGGCAACCCCTCTCCATGAAAGTGGTTCTCGACAGTCACTGCTTAGGGCTACAGCAAGAGGAAACAAAACATAGAGATAGAACGTGAAACTACTTTACTGTATCAAGTTTCAAGAAGCTAGCACAAACCGTGTTGGATTTAGAGTTCCAAATACATGTATCAATATAGGAGAAAACAGAGTGAAACCTAAAAATTCAAACTGTTACTGGAAATGAACGCTTCAACATAGAAGAACGAACTTTGGGGAACCAAGTCGCCTTAGTGTACTGATCATTACCTGAAAGTATCATCCAGTTTGGGTGAAAAAATATTTGCTGAGATTTCTGGAGATTCGTAATTTTTGGAAGCTTGGCAACCCCTTTCCATGAAAGTGTTTCTCGCCAGTCACTGCTTAGGGCTACATCAAGAGGAAACAAAACATAGAGATAGAACATGAAACTACTTTACTGTGTCAAGTTTCAAGAAGCTAGCACAAACCGTGTTGGATTTAGAGTTCCAAATACATGTATCAATATAGGAGAAAACAGAGTGAAACCTAAAAATTCAAACTGTTACAGGAAATGAACGCTTCAACATAGAAGAACGACATTTGGGGAACCAAGTCGCCTTAGTGTACTGATCATTACCTGAAAGTATCATCCAGTTTGGGTGAAAAAATATTTGCTGAGATTTCTGGAGATTCGTAATTTTTGGAAGCTTGGCAACCCCTCTCGATGAAAGTGGTTCTCGCCAGTCACTGCTTAGGGCTACAGCAAGAGGAAACAAAACATAGAGATAGAACGTGAAACTACTTTACTGTGTCAAGTTTCAAGAAGCTAGCACAAACCGTGTTGGATTTAGAGTTCCAAATACATGTATCAATATAGGAGAAAACAGAGTGAAACCTAAAAATTCAAACTGTTACAGGAAATGAACGCTTCAACATAGAAGAACGACATTTGGGGAACCAAGTCGCCTTAGTGTACTGATCATTACCTGAAAGTATCATCCAGTTTGGGTGAAAAAATATTTGCTGAGATTTTTGAAGATTCGTAATTTTTGGAAGCTTGGCAACCCCTCTCCATGAAAGTGGTTCTCGCCAGTCACTGCTTAGGGCTACAGCAAGAGGAAACAAAACATAGAGAGAGAACGTGAAACTACTTTACTGTATCAAGTTTCAAGAAGCTAGCACAAACCGTGTTGGATTTAGAGTTCCAAATACATGTATCAATATAGGAGAAAACAGAGTGAAACCTAAAATATCAAACTCTTACTGGAAATGAAGGCTTCAACATAGAAGAACGAAATTTGGGGAACCAAGTCGCCTTAGTGTACTGATCATTACCTGAAAGTATCATCCAGTTTGGGTGAAAAAATATTTGCTGAGATTTCTGGAGATTCGTAATTTTTGGAAGCTTGGCAAACCCCTTTCCATGAAAGTGTTTCTCGCCAGTCACTGCTTAGGGCTACATCAAGAGGAAACAAAACCTAGAGATAGAACGTGAAACTACTTTACTGTGTCAAGTTTCAAGAAGCTAGCACAAACCGTGTTGGATTTAGAGTTCCAAATACATCTATCAATATAGGAGAAAACAGAGTGAAACCTAAAAATTCAAACTGTTACTGGAAATGAAGGCTTCAACATAGAAGAACGAAATTTGGGGAACCAAGTCGCCTACGTGTACTGATCATTACCTGAAAGTATCATCCAGTTTGGGTGAAAAAATATTTGCTGAGATTTCTGGAGATTCGTAACTTTTGGAAGCTTGGCAACCTTTTTCCATGAAAGTGTTTCTCGCCAGTCACTGCTTAGGGCTACATCAAGAGGAAACAGAATATAGAGATAGAACGAGAAACTACTTTACTTTGTCAAGTTTCATGAAGCTAGCACAAACCGTGTTGGATTTAGAGTTCCAAATACATGTATCAATATAGGAGAAAACAGAGTGAAACCTAAAAATTCAAACTGTTACTGCAAATGAACGCTTCAACATAGAAGAACGAAATTTGGGGAACCAAGTCGCCTTCGTGTACTAATCATTACCTGAAAGTATCATCCAGTTTGGGTGAAAAAATATTTGCTGAGATTTCTGGAGATTCGTAACTTTTGGAAGCTTGGCAACCTTTTTCCATGAAAGTGTTTCTCACCAGTCACTGCTTAGGGCTACATCAAGAGGAAACAGAATATAGAGATAGAACGTGAAACTACTTTACTTTGTCAAGTTTCATGAAGCTAGCACAAACCGTGTTGGATTTAGAGTTCCAAATACATCTATCAATATAGGAGAAAACAGAGTGAAACCTAAAAATTCAAAGTGTTACTGGAAATGAACGCTTCAACATAGAAGAACGACATTTGGGGAACCAAGTCGCCTTCATTTACTGATCATTACCTGAAAGTATCATCCAGTTTGGGTGAAAAAATATTTGCTGAGATTTCTGGAGATTCGTAATTTTTGGAAGCTTGGCAACCCCTCTCCATGAAAGTGGTTCTCGCCAGTCACTGCTTAGGGCTACAGCAAGAGGAAACAAAACATAGAGATAGAACGTGAAACTACTTTACTGTATCAAGTTTCAAGAAGCAAGCACAAACCGTGTTGGATTTAGAGTTCCAAATACATGTATCAATATAGGAGAAAACAGAGAGAAACCTAAAAATTCAAACTGTTACTGGAAATGAACGCTTCAACATAGAAGAACGAACTTTGGGGAACCAAGTCGCCTTAGTGTACTGATCATTACCTGAAAGTATCATCCAGTTTGGGTGAAAAAATATTTGCTGAGATTTCTGGAGATTCGTAATTTTTGGAAGCTTGGCAACCCCTCTCCATGAAAGTGGTTCTCGCCAGTCACTGATTAGGGCTACAGCAAGAGGAAACAAAACATAGAGATAGAACGTTAAATACTTTACTGTGTCAAGTTTCAAGAAGCTAGCACAAACCGTGTTGGAATTAGAGTTCCAAATACATGTATCAATATAGGAGAAAACAGAGTGAAACCTAAAAATTCAAACTGTTACAGGAAATGAACGCTTCAACATAGAAGAACGACATTTGGGGAACCAAGTCGCCTTAATGTACTGATCATTACCTGAAAGTATCATCCAGTTTGGGTGAAAAAATATTTGCTGAGATTTCTGGAGATTCGTAATTTTTGGAAGCTTGGCAACCACTCTCCATGAAAGTGGTTCTCGCCAGTCACTGCTTAGGGCTACAGCAAGAGGAAACAAAACATAGAGATAGAACGTGAAACTACTTTACTGTGTCAAGTTTCAAGAAGCTAGCACAAACCGTGTTGGATTTAGAGTTCCAAATACATGTATCAATATAGGAGAAAACAGAGTGAAACCTAAAAATTCAAACTGTTACTGGAAATGAAGGCTTCAACATAGAAGAACGAAATTTGGGGAACCAAGTCGCCTTAGTGTACTGATCATTACCTGAAAGTATCATCCAGTTTGGGTGAAAAAATATTTGCTGAGATTTCTGGAGATTCGTAATTTTTGGAAGCTTGGCAAACCCCTTTCCATGAAAGTGTTTCTCGCCAGTCACTGCTTAGGGCTACATCAAGAGGAAACAAAACTTAGAGATAGAACGTGAAACTACTTTACTGTGTCAAGTTTCAAGAAGCTAGCACAAACCGTGTTGGATTTAGAGTTCCAAATACATCTATCAATATAGGAGAAAACAGAGTGAAACCTAAAAATTCAAACTGTTACTGGAAATGAAGGCTTCAACATAGAAGAACGAAATTTGGGGAACCAAGTCGCCTACGTGTACTGATCATTACCTGAAAGTATCATCCAGTTTGGGTGAAAAAATATTTGCTGAGATTTCTGGAGATTCGTAACTTTTGGAAGCTTGGCAACCTTTTTCCATGAAAGTGTTTCTCGCCAGTCACTGCTTAGGGCTACATCAAGAGGAAACAGAATATAGAGATAGAACGTGAAACTACTTTAGTTTGTCAAGTTTCATGAAGCTAGCACAAACCGTGTTGGATTTAGAGTTCCAAATACATGTATCAATGTAGGAGAAAACAGAGTGAAACCTAAAAATTCAAACTGTTAATGCAAATGAACGCTTCAACATAGAAGAACGAAATTTGGGGAACCAAGTCGCCTTAATGTACTGATCATTACCTGAAAGTATCATCCAGTTTGGGTGAAAAAATATTTGCTGAGATTTCTGGAGATTCGTAATTTTTGGAAGCTTGGCAACCACTCTCCATGAAAGTGGTTCTCGCCAGTCACTGCTTAGGGCTACAGCAAGAGGAAACAAAACATAGAGATAGAACGTGAAACTACTTTACTGTATCAAGTTTCAAGAAGCTAGCACAAACCGTGTTGGATTTAGAGTTCCAAATACATGTATCAATATAGGAGAAAACAGAGTGAAACCTAAAAATTCAAACTGTTACTGGAAATGAAGGCTTCAACATAGAAGAACGAAATTTGGGGAACCAAGTCGCCTTAGTGTACTGATCATTACCTGAAAGTATCATCCAGTTTGGGTGAAAAAATATTTGCTGAGATTTCTGGAGATTCGTAACTTTTGGAAGCTTGGCAACCTTTTTCCATGAAAGTGTTTCTCGCCAGTCACTGCTTAGGGCTACATCAAGAGGAAACAGAATATAGAGATAGAACGTGAAACTACTTTACTTTGTCAAGTTTCATGAAGCTAGCACAAACCGTGTTGGATTTAGAGTTCCAAATACATGTATCAATGTAGGAGAAAACAGAGTGAAACCTAAAAATTCAAACTGTTACTGCAAATGAACGCTTCAACATAGAAGAACGAAATTTGGGGAACCAAGTCGCCTTCGTGTACTGATCATTACCTGAAAGTATCATCCAGTTTGGGTGAAAAAATATTTGCTGAGATTTCTGGAGATTCGTAACTTTTGGAAGCTTGGCAACCTTTTTCCATGAAAGTGTTTCTCACCAGTCACTGCTTAGGGCTACATCAAGAGGAAACAGAATATAGAGATAGAACGTGAAACTACTTTACTGTGTCAAGTTTCATGAAGCTAGCACAAACCGTGTTGGATTTAGAGTTCCAAATACATCTATCAATATAGGAGAAAACAGAGTGAAACCTAAAAAATTCAAAGTGTTACTGGAAATGAACGCTTCAACATAGAGAACGACATTTGGGGAACCAAGTCGCCTTAGTGTACTGATCATTACCTGAAAGTATCATCCAGTTTGGGTGAAAAAATATTTGCTGAGATTTCTGGAGATTCGTAATTTTTGGAAGCTTG
The DNA here is from genome assembly GCF_964194105.1 of Spermophilus citellus. Lineage (NCBI taxonomy): Eukaryota > Metazoa > Chordata > Mammalia > Rodentia > Sciuridae > Spermophilus > Spermophilus citellus. The sequence continues at coordinate 235 of NW_027672822.1, read as the reverse complement.
GCAACCCCTTTCCATGAAAGTGTTTCTCGCCAGTCACTGCTTAGGGCTACATCAAGAGGAAACAAAACATAGAGATAGAACATGAAACTACTTTACTGTGTCAAGTTTCAAGAAGCTAGCACAAACCGTGTTGGATTTAGAGTTCCAAATACATGTATCAATATAGGAGAAAACAGAGTGAAACCTAAAAATTCAAACTGTTACAGGAAATGAACGCTTCAACATAGAAGAACGA
>NW_027672823.1:0-83000 GCF_964194105.1 Spermophilus citellus | reverse complement strand
CCACTTGATGATGGTTGATATATTCTATATATGTCAGTTAAGTCTAGGTTATTGATTGTGATATTGAGGTCAATAGTTTCTTTATTCAACTTTTGTTTGGAGGATCTGTCCAATGGTGAGAGAGGTGTGTTGAAGTTACCCATGATTATTGTGTTGTGGTCTATTTGATTCTTGAACTTGAGGAGAGTTTGTTTTATGAACGTCGCAGCACCATTATTTGGTGCATAAATATTGATACTTGTTATGTCTTGTTGGTGAATGGTTCCTTTTAACAGTATATAATGTCCTTCCTTATCCCTTTTGATTAACTTAGTCTTGAAGTCGATTTTATTCGATATGAGAATGGCCACACCTGCTTGCTTACGAGGACCGTGTGCTTGGTATATTTTTTCCCAACCTTTTACCTTGAGCCTGTGTATGTCTTTTCCAGTCAGATGTGTCTCCTGGAGGCAGCATATCGTTGGATTTGTTTTTTTAATCCATGTTACCAGCCTATGTCGCTTTATTGGCAAGTTTAAGCCATTAACGTTTAGAGTTACTATTGATATATGGTTTGTACTTCCTGCCATGTTTGATTATTTATCTCCTTTTTTTTCCCTAATTTAGTTTGTTTCTCCATGATTAGCTTTCCTCCCATCCTCTGTCTTTACTGAGGCACTTCCCGCTGATGGTTTTGGTTATTGTTTTCCATTTCTTCCTCGTGTAGAGTTTTGCTCAAGACGCTTTGCAATGCTGGTTTTCTGGCTACAAATTCTTTTAGCTTTTGTTTATCATGGAAGATTTTTATTTCGTTGTCGTATCTGAAGCTTAATTTTGCTGGATACAGGATTCTTGGTTGGCATCCATTGTCTTTCAGTGTTTGAAATACATTGTTCCAGGATCTTCTCGCTTTCAGCGTCTGTGATGAAAAATCCGTTGTCAACCTTATTGGTTTACCCCTAAATGTAATCTGCCTCTTTTCTCTTGTAGCTTTTAATATTTTCTCTTTGTTCTGTATATTGGATAGCTTCATAACAATGTGTCTTGGCGTTGGTCTATTGTGATTTTGTGTGCTCGGTGTCCTGTATGCATCTACAATTTGTATATCTGTTTCCTTTTTTATTTCTGGAAAGTTTTCTGTAATTATTTCCTTCAGTACGTTATCCATTCCCTTGGCATGAATCTCTGTGCCCTCCTCAATCCCGATGACTCGTAGGTTTGGTTTTTTTATGTTATCCCAAATCTCTTGGATGTTTTTCTCGTGATTTTTTACCAGCCTATCTGAGTTGGCTAGACTCTTTTCAAGGTGATATATTTTGTCTTCATTATCTGACGTTCTGGCTTCTACTTGCTCCACTCTGTTAGTGATACTCTCGATTGAGTTTTTTATTTGGTTTATCGTTTCCTTCATTTCTAGAATTATTGTTTGATTTTTTTTATAATCTGTATCTCCTGATAAAGATGCTTAACTTCTTCTTTTATCTGTTTTTGTAATTCATTTTCAATGTGATCTTTAAGGTTCCTTTCCATCTGTCTAAGATGTTCCTTGAGTTCTTTATATGGCCATTTTTCTGATGACTCCAGGTCCTCCTGAATATTTAGGCTGTCTTTCATTGTTTGTACTCCTTTTCTTCCTTGCTTTTTTATGCTCATGATACTTCTTGTTCTGTTTGACTGTTGAGTTACTGTTTACTCTTATAAGTTTATTTGATGCTTGGGGGGAGAGGTATTAGAAGGGAAGGGAAGAAGTCATAATTTCCGGCAGGTCTCTTTTCAGCGGAATTTTGCTCGAAGTTCATCGGTAGGTAGAATCTGGGTGTATTAATGGATCTTTTGATCCCGTTGCTTTGGAGATACTGAACGTGCTGCTTCCTCGCCGGCCGCCATCTTAGGTCCCTCCGTGAATTCCGGTCCACGGTCCCACCGCCGGCGCCGGAGCGGCGCTCGGAGCTCCAACGTCCCGCCGAGCCGCGGCCGCCACGCGCCGACATATCATATTTCATACATTAGATTGAAGTGGGTTATGAACTCCCAATTTTACCCCAAATGCAGATTGCAGAATCATGTCGGTTACACATCCACATTTTTACATACTGCCATATTAGTGACTGTTGTATTCTGCTACATTTCCTATCCCCTACTATCCCCCCTCCCCTTCCCTCACATCTTCTCTCTCTACCCCATCTACTGTAATTCATTTCTCTCCTTGTTAATTTTCCCATTCCCCTCACAACCTCTTATATGTAATTTTGTATAGCAATGAGGGTGTCCCTTCATTTCCATGCAATTTCCCTTTTCTCTCTCTTTCCCTCCCATCTCATGTCTCTGTTTAAAGTTAATCTTTTCTTCCTGCTCTTCCTCCCTACTCTGTTCATAGTTGCTCTCATTATATCAAAGAAGACATTTGGTATTTGTTTTTTAGGGATTGGCTAGCTTCACTAAGCATAATCTGCTCTAGTGCCATCCATTTCCCTGCAAATTCTATGATTTTGTCATTTTTTATTGCTGCATAGTACTCCATTGTGTATAGATGCCACATTTTTTTTATCCATTCATCTATTGAAGGGCATCTGGGTTGGTTCCACAGTCTAGCTATTGTGAATTGTGCTGCTATGAACATCGATGTGGCAGTATCCCTGTAGCATGCTCTTTTAAGGTCTTCAGGGAATAGTCCAAGAAGGGCAATAGCAGGGTCAAATGGTGGTTCCATTCCCAGCTTTCCCAGAATCTCCATACTGCTTTCCAAATTGGCCGCAGCAATTTGCAGTCCCACCAACAAACTGGAAATCCATATGCAACAAAATGAAACTGAATCCCTTTCTCTCGCCATGCACAAAAGTTAACTCAAAACGGATCAAGGAGCTTGATATCAAATCAGAGACTCTGCGTCTGATAGAAGAAAAGGTTGGCTCCGATCTACATATTGTGGGGTCGGGCTCCAAATTCCTTAATAGGACACCCATAGCACAAGAGTTAATAACAAGAATCAACAAATGGGACTTACTTAAACTAAAAAGTTTTTTCTCAGCAAGAGAAACAATAAGAGAGGTAAATAGGGAGCCTACATCCTGGGAACAAATTTTTACTCCTCACACTTCAGATAGAGCCCTAATATCCAGAGTATACAAAGAACTCAAAAAATTAGACAATAAGATAACAAATAACCCAATCAACAAATGGGCCAAGGACCTGAACAGACACTTCTCAGAGGAGGATATACAATCAATCAACAAGTACATGAGAAAATGCTCTCCATCTCTAGCAGTCAGAGAAATGCAAATCAAAACCACCCTAAGATACCATCTCATTCCAGTAAGATTGGCAGCCACTATGAAGTCAAACAACAACAAGTGCTGGCGAGGATGTGGAGAAAAGGGTACACTTGTACAAGTATTGTTTTAAATGTGTATCTGAGCTCACAAGAAGATAGTGGAGATCCTCGGGGTCAAAAATAAAGATGGAAAGAAATACAGTGAAATAATGTCACACTGTCCTGCTTTGGTGAGTAGGAAGGAGTGGGTTTGGTCTTGGTCAGCAGAAGGGCTTCTATTTTAATGGCTGTACACACAAGGTAAGACCTTGGACCTCTGAATTGCTGAGAGTAGGAAAAGAGGCTCTCTCCCCAACTCAGGACACACCATGGACAGCACCCTCAGGAGAATGGTGTTTTACCTGTCCCCTGGTCCTCAGAGGTAAGGAGGAGGTTGGTCCAGTTCCACATTCCAGGTGTGGGTAGAAGGGGAATTCATCCCGGAATATAACCAGGAACACATCTTCCCATGTTTGAGTGCTTCGTTGTATACTGTCCTTGTAGGATCCTGCATTCCTAAGGCAAGAAATTAGCATAAAAAGTGGTCCTGGAGCACCTGGCTAGAGAAAATGAGAAACTTCAGATAGAGAGAGAGACTCAGCCCAAACCACACAGGAATCCCATGGATAAAGCCCCACTGAGGATATGCATGCAAAATAAAATTAGAGAACTTCAAAGGAAAATCCAGTATTCATGATAAATCAGTAGATAAAATAAACAGAAGGATAAAACCCCCCAAGAATTTCAGATAACAAAACAGCCAGAGATAAGTTTTTCTAAGTACACCAAAACTGATGAAAGGGGCAATGTATTGAGAACATGCATTTAATTCTGGTTATTCCCAAAGCCCTACTAAAATGAAAATAAATTTTTTCCCCTAAGGGGCACAAACACACAAATGTTTAAAAAAGAAAGAAAAGAAAACAGAAATTAAGTTTAGGACGATGGAGAGTTGATGGATTAATAATGATCTTGACTAGCAAATAAAACAAACCTATATTCTAAAGTAGAAATAAGAGAAACCAAGAAGCACACTAACCCCACAGATAGCACCAGACACCCCCATAATCAACAGGGCCCCTTCATATGCCTAAAGTGTTTGAAGCTCTACTGGTAAATATAATTATGAAGGTGATACAAGAAGGAGCTGATATTAGAGAAAGAAGTGAGTATCATGTTGTTTCTGAATTCCAATTCCATAATTCTATACTATATAACTTTAGGTAAGTTATTTAACTTCCTTATATCTCAGTTTACCCATCTATAAAAGAGGAAAATGATAGCACTGATCTCCAAAACTTAATTTGAAGATTAAATAATTTCATATATATAAAGCATTGAGAACAATAAAGTGTTTAATAAATGGTTCTACTAAAGTAGAATAAGTTGTATGAAGAAAACTCTAACACAGAAAACAGACAAAAAGAAGAGCTTTAAGCAAATTAGAGGAAATTAAGACTATAGAGTGAAAAAATTTTAGACTTTTAATAATATCCTCAGAGAGATCTGGTTATTGCTTACAAAAATCAAGAACAGAAATTTGTTTTCCAAAAAAAAATAATACTCAGAAAATAAATATGTTTTTAAAAAGGATGGAAAATAGGTGGAAATCTGGAAGATCATTCCTGGAATAGCAGAAATAGTTGAAAACCCATTCCTTTATAACAACAGGAAAAGCAAGAAAAAAAATGTCAATATCAACTTATTCAACACACTGGAAATTAATTAACAGTGTAAAACAATGCAAGGAGTTTTTGTTCAAGGAAAACATCTGAATAGTGTAAGGATGATGAGGTTGTGGCATTCTATCTTGGCTTGTTCCCATCCCCCTCTATGCCTATATGCAGTAGTCTAGAAAACCAACAATCATAGGAGCTATGGAAATCAGCAGACTTAGGGAGTTCAAATGGTATGCTAAAAAAAAATGTAACAAAGAAAAGTTAAAGAGTAAAAAGGACAAAAGACAAATGGATATAAATAGAAAACTTGGAGACATAATTCCTACCTAGTGGTAATTGCATTGAATGTAAATGGATTAACCACTCAAGATACAAAGATTGGCAAATGAATTCAAAAAGCAATGACAAGGGTTAGGGAATTAGCTCAGCCTAGCAATCATGAGGCCTTGGATTCAATCTTTTCACTGAAAAACAAAGAAGAGCATAATCAAAAACAAAAGAAAGTCATGCTCTAACCATGTACTATCTATAAGAGATGCACTTTTCCAATTTAAAGAAAGGTGAAATGTAAAAGAAAGGTAAAAAAATATCATTCAAATAGTAATCAAAGGAAACTACAATGTCTATATTTATATTAGACAAAATAAGCTTTAGTACAAGATGATTACTGGAAACACACAAAAAATTTAAAGTCCATCAGGAAGACAGATAACAATTATAAACATATATTTAACTAGCCACAAAGTCCTAAAATAAATATCATAAAAGCTACAAAGGAGAAATGCACAATTCAACAGAAATTGTTGGTGACTTTACAACCACACCTTCAGAAATGGATAGAAATAAACAAAGATCAAGAAGAAACGAGATGAATCAAACAACCCTACCAACCAACTAGACTTAGCAGAAATCTACAGGACTTGCCACTTGATAACAGGGGAATATACATTCACATCAGGTGCACAAGAAAAATTCTCAAGGACAGACCACTTGCTAGGTCATAAATCAAGTTTCAACAGGTGTGAGGGTTTATACATACAAAACGTGTTCTCCAGGGAGAATCAAGTAAAGGAACTTGTAAGTCAATAATAGAAATTTAGAAAATTCACAAACATGTAGAAATTTACACAGCTGATTTCTGAATAACCAATGTGTCAGAGAAAAAATCACAAATAAAATACAGTAATACAAATTAAAACAAAAATACAACATACAGAAATGATGAGATGAAGCTAAAACAGTGCTTAGAGGACAGTTTATAGTTATAAAGGCCTATGTGAAGGGCAGCAGAATAGAATAGACATTATGATTGCTGTATGTATATAGGTGACTCTATGACCAGTGTGATTCTTCAATCTGTACAATCAGAAAAATGAGAATTTATACCTCAATTGATTCAAATGTATGAATTGCCAAGATCATTGTAATGTCACATGTAGCTAATAAAAAATAAATTTAAAAAAAAATGAAGGCCTATGTGAAAATAGAATAAAGATTTTAAATCAACAACTTAACCTTCTACTCTAAGTAACTATGGGAATAAAGCAAACTAAACTCAAAGTATACATAAGAAATACAATTATAGAGATTAGAGTGAAAATAAATGAAATTAGTAAATAATTGAATAAAAGCAATAAAATTAAAGTTGGGTCTTCAAGTAGATACATGAAAGTAAAAATGAAAGATATCTCAAAGGCCTTTATTAGTAAATTTTGTCATTTGAAACAGAATCAGCATCAAGACTTTACAAACTTACAAAAAGCAGGAAAGCCAGGTTCAGAGGCTCATGCTTACAATCCCAGCAGCTCAGGAGGCTGAGGCAGGAAGATTGTGAGTTCAAAGCCAGCCTCAGCAAAAGCAAGGCCCTAAGCACCTCTAAGACTCTGTCTGTAAAGCAAATATGAAAAAGGCAGGGATTGGGATGTGGCTCAGAGGTTGAGTGCCCCTGATTTCACTCCCCAGTAACAAAAAAAAAAAAAAGAGAGAGAGAGAGAGAGAAGAAACATTTACAAACTCATTGTATGAGACCAGTATTAATCTAACACCAAAACCAGAAGACATACAAGGAAAGAAAACTACATCCCAAAAATCCTTACATAGAGATGAAAAAAAAAATCTTGACAAAATATTACAAGTCAAAGCTAGCAGCATATTTAATGGTTCATAGAACATGAACAAGTGGGATTTGAGCCAAGAATTCAAAGTTGTTTCAACATAAACATCAAAGTGATACACCATATTAATAGAATAAATCATGAAGAAATGACATAACCATCTTTAAGAGATGCAGAAAAGCAGTTGACAAAATCCACCACTCTTTCATGACAAAAACATTTAACAGTGTAAGTGTTAATAGTTTGAACATAAAGTGCCCCCCAGAAACTCATGAGACAATGTAACAATGTTCAGAGGGTAAAATGGTTAGATAGTGAGACTACTATAACCTTATTAGTGCATTGATCCATTTGACAGATTAATAATTTGAATGGTTTACCAAGTGGTAACATTCCATTCAAACCCAAGAGAAATGCAAACATACATAGCCACATAAAAATGTGTACATTAATATTTATTCTAGTATTATTCATAAGCCAAAAGTATGAATAACCTATATTTCCATTAACACATGAACAGATAAACCAAACATGATTGGTATCCACACAGTGGAATAATATTCAATCATAACAAAGGAAGTACCAACACGTTGAAAACGTTATGCTAAGTTCAAAAGTCAGTCACAAGAACCACATATAGTATAATTCTATTTATGTAAAATTTCAAGAATAGGGAAGTCCACAGAAATAGAAAGTAGATAATTGGTTGCCAGGAGAGGGGTGATGTGGAGGGAGTGGGGTGTGAGTCCTAATGAATATAAGTTGTCTTATGGAAGGTGATGAAAATGTTCCAGGCTTGACAGTGGTCACATTTGCATAATTTTGTGAATGAACTTTAAACCACTGGAGTGTATACTTAAACAGGTGAAGTTAATGGTATGAATTATATCTCAAGAAGGTCATTAATAAGAAAGATGATTATATCCTTCCCCAAATAAACATCCTTCCACTCTTTTTATTCTCAATAACTCTCTTTCACAAGTTACTGAGACAAATTCAAGAAGAGAAACCATAAGGAAAAGAAGAGAAAAACCTTCTGAAAAGTCAGAATACAAAGTCAGAGAAGATGAAAACAGGAAAGCAAAGACAAGAAAATTAAAGGAAGGGTTGAGGAGATAGAACATTTGAATACAATAAATTAGAGAATTGATTAGGAGGAAACAAAGATGAACGAATCAACCAAATCATTATTATTATTACTCAAGAAAATTCCCAGAACTCAATATTACTCAGCCAGAAGGAGGAAGGAGCTTATGGCATTTGCTGGTAAGTGAATGGAACTTGAGATTCTCAGGCTAAGTAAAATAAGCCAAGACATATCCATAACCAAGGTTTGTGCAAGGTCAGTTCAGCCCTTGGAAAGGTCACACACACACCCTTGTGCATTTGAACAGGCAAGGACGAGATGATTAATGGAAGGTTTAGGTTGAAATAATAAGCACATAAAAAAACCAAGCAACAAAAAAAAAAATATGCAAGTATTAAGTCTATGGATAGAGAGGGGAGGAGTCTAAGCAAGAAAACGAAATCAGAGCACATTCATGGCTTAATTGTGAACAGTGCTTGCAAAGCCATAACAATGTAAATGTGGACTCTAAGTACACCAATCTAACAAATTTCATCTATTTCTACTGGAAAAAAAATGGGAAAATTGGAAGATGGCTTTTTTGTGGTAGACATCTGGGGTAAAATAAAGTTAAACCTTCATCTTTTATATTTTAAATTATAGATAACACTCATTTTTTTTTAAAAAAATGAAGCAATGAAAGCATTTTATTTGCAAAGCAATGGAGCAATAAAAGCATTTTATTTAGAGGCATAATATTAAATTCCAAACTAATAAATTGAAAATAATTAAAAGTGGTTTCGCTGGTAATAGCAAAATGGGGAAGAGGAGAGGGAACACAAGTGAAAAAAAGAACAAGACATTATTTTTCAAAGACAGGGGAAATCTAAAATGTCCAGGGCAGGGATATTCTTGCAGTAGGGAAGTGGATATATTTATAATCAAAGGTTGGTCCTGATCTTTGGGGTGCAGCCACCTGAGCCTTAGCAACATCTGGGAGACATTCTTTTTTCTACATAATATACTTTGTATACAACTAGAAATATGAAAAAAATGTGCTCTATATGTGTAATAAGAATTGCAATGCATTCTGCTGTCATATATAAATTTTTAAAAATCTATCTGAAATTTTGGCAAAAAAAGTAATAATGATAAAATTAAAAATCATGAGGATCATTAAAGCCATCTTACTAAGGGAGCACTGGATAGGGACATTCACACACAGTCATAAGTTGACAGTGGGGAGGCATCACCGCACCTCCAGCACTGAAATAGCTGTGGAACAGAAACTGTTAAAACAATAAAAATTCAATTCAACGCTTTGCAGATGCAAATATCAAGGAATGAAGCAGAGAGATAGAGTTTGCTCTAATTGTTCTACCAGTACTTATATCAAAAGGAAGTAAGAAAGACTGAAACACTTGGGGATAATGAAGAGGATAAAAACACAGACTGATAAGATGGGTCAGGATAACAACAGATGGGTAAGGACCAACACTAAGTACAAGAGAATTACTACTGTGGCTGCCTAGGACAAACATCCCTACACTTGGAATGGATGATTGGTAATTAACGCCCAAACTACAAGTGGTTATATGTGCATGCCATTTGTGATGTCCTGTATGAGAATGCTAATACTTCTATGAAACATTCAGAAAACTGTATTTAGTTTAGTACAAAGTATCAGTTTCCCGCCCAATAAACGCTTGTGCTGTATTCATGAAGCTCCAGGTCAGAATGTCTTTTATAAGGTATGGAAAATAGTAAGCATCTGTATTCACTGGTTTCACTCCACTCTGAGTAGCTAGGTAACCACTTTTTTTTTTAAGAGAGAGTGAGAGAGGAGAGAAAGAGAGAGAGAGAGAGAGAGAGAGAGAGAGAGAGAGAGAGAGAGAGAGAGAGAATTTTTAATATTTATTTTTAGTTCTCGGCGGACACAACATCTTTGTTGGTATGTGGTGCTGAGGATCGAACCCAGGCCGCACGCATGCCAGGCGAGCGTGCTACCACTTGAACCACATCCCCAGCCCGGTAACCACTTCTTATAAAAGTACTATCCATAAACATTACATACCAAATAAGGAACAATTAATTCCAGTTAGCTCTCTAAATTCTTGACAGGCAGCATGTGACCACAGTGAGGGTTAAAATGTCCACGTGAAGGGAAAAGTTGCAATGCTTTAAAACTATTCTTTAGTATCAGAAGCTTTCAGATTGTGACCTAAATCTGTCCTGCAGAATTGCTTTACCTAAGAATTGCTATCAAATTAGTTACTAAAATATAAAAAGTAGAACCCTTTTGCCATCTCCCCAAAAGCTCAGAACTGTGAGTTCTGTTTCAAGAGATGTTGCAACAGTTGACATGATTGATAATCTCTCTGGTCAGGGCTCAACTTCACCCCAACCCTCCAAGGTCTCCTCCCTATCTGCCTGGCCACACAGACAGCTGAATCTGGGACTTCCAGCCTTAATTACACATGTGGCCTGGTCTAGTGAAATCAGGTTCTAGCCTGATTTGGTTTATACAAACTTGGTCTAGAACTCTGGGTCCAGCTGACTCTACTGATACAGGGAAATTTACTACTTAAAACCTCAGTTTCTCCATTTTTGGCAAAATAGGAATAATTTTGTGCTTCTCATAAGACTATTGTTAGAATTAACAGGAAAAAGGCACACACATCAAATGCATGACATGAACATTGAAGAAGTAATATCCTTTCCTTCCCATAGTGAATTTTGGAGCAATTCAAATGCATTTAGCATCTTTAAGTATTGGTCACACTTCTGAGTGACCTTCACATGCAACCAGGACAGGTGATCACCCCTACCTTTCAGGAACATGGGAACTGGCAGAGGAGAGCAAAACAAGATAAGTAGGATGGATGTCATGGCAGAAGAGAAAAACGAATGAATGAATATATTGCCATCACTGGTGATCAGGCAAGTGTCACTCAGAGATGTTTTGCATAAATCTCATAGTACTTTTCCATGTATTTCCTACCAACTTCTTCATCCTCACTTCCATCTACACCAATGCGTGAGGAGGGGGGATCCAAAGCTGGGGCTTCACTTAAGACCCTGAAATATCACCACCCTTCACTATTGCTTGCTGTGTATTTGCCATGTCTTGTACAAAGCGAAAGAGCAGCTACTGCTGCTGTTCTAAGATGAGATGTCATATCTAGCTGTGGAAAAACATTTAGAAGATTCTACTTCAGATCTGAGTATACATGGGGGGAGGGAGAGGGAGGCCAATTTTTAAGAACAATCTTACTTGTCTAGTGGGACTCACGCTTCATCTCAAACACAAATGTGCTATTAAATGAATCTAAAATAACTGATACAAATCTCTCCACTGAGCCAGTGGGAAATTCCAACCTTTATAAGTTGGGAAGTGCTAAACCATCAACCTTTTAGAAAAGAGTATCTATCTTTCTGAGCTGTTTCTGGGGAATTGCATATAAAGCATTCTGAAAACAAAAATACTTCCTTATTTTTCCAGGATCTGTCTTTGCCAGCTTGATACCAGGCTGCCCAGGACAGATATTGTCAGGGCTCAAAGCGTTTTCAGAATTATATTCACAGTTAAAATGTTTTCCAATATGGTGTTTGAAAATCAAAATCAAAACAGCCCTTGAGGAGAAATGAAAAAGAAAAGAAAAAGCATTCCCTAATTTTTAGTTCCTATGAAACATCTAAGGAATTTATTTTCACTACCAACGTCCCTATCATTTAATACGTTCTGAAGAATGTCTTTAGGAGATTTACATTTAGAAGAACAAGGCACAACAATTTGATTGACCACAGTACACTACAAAGTGACATATTCTGATTGATTTTAGAGGGGAAAGAAAAACCATATGCTAACTATTTCTGTCTTCTTGTGGATGAAAAGAGTAATTACTGGTCAGATCCCAGGGGTTTCAGAAATGGTGAAGCACCCAGGCCTCATTTTCTAGTTAAATCTTTGAGTCGTTCTTCAATGATGAACTCAACTTTGCAAAAAAGCTACTCTAGGGTCAGCTGGCTTGGTATAAAAAGACGATGACAGAATCTAAACTTAATTCATTGGACTTATATTTTGACAAAATGGCCAAAAGGTAATGAAATGTAAACAAAGAAAAGTAAAAAAAAAAATAATAATAATGACATATAAGAAAGACCGTTAGAGAGGGTTTAGAATATTTGGAATATATTTCTAATCTTTGACAGTTATTGTGAATTGAACATTTGTATCTTTCCCTAATTCACATGTTGAAGCCCAAGCCCTCACCAGGATAGGATCTGGAGATGGGTCTTTGGGGGGATAATTAAAATTAAATGAGGTCCTGAGGGTGAGGCCTTCGTGATGGAATGAGTGTCCCTCCTCCCCTTCTTCCTCTCTATCCTCCTCTCTCCTCCTCTCTTGCAAGGACCTGAGCATCACTGATTTTGACCTTCCCAAGGGTAGCTCTAATTCCTCCTTTAGTTTGGGCTAGGGCTTTGGATATCTGAAAACTAGCAATCCTTAGCCAAGTCTCCTAGAGCAAGAAACTATTGTCCTTTCTTATCATCTATTTACCGTAAAATGAGTAGATAAGCAATTCACTGAGTAAATTCTGTCCTTGAATGCAGAGTCCCTGATCTATAAAAGAGCAGCCGTTTGAAAAAGGAGATGATCTTTCACACTCCATTCTTTGTTGTGCAGTTCATAACCCCTTCTGCAGCCTCTGATACAGTTAACACTTAAAAACTGATGAGCACAAAAGGGCTGGATGAAGACAGCCCCCAGGAGCTATAAAGAATGCTACCCAGACCCATGCTGGGAATTGCTGTTGTTATACTTATTCTGAATCAATTTTAATCAGGAAACAACATGCCCATTTAAATAAAATAAAAATAAAAGCACCAGGAAGAAAACCAAAGTTGGATTCCAAGAAAAACTGAAGACTTCGGCCCTTACAAAGAAAATCGAATTCTGCAAAAATTTAGCACATTTTACGTTTAATTTCACTCTGATTTATAACTAAATCTCCTGGGTACCAATGGTATATAAAAACCCATTTACTCTGTGGAGGCAATTGTTAGTTTTTATAATAAAAAATGCATACTGCTTATATCATTATTGCTTAGGAAATTAGGGAACACAGCTTCTAATACTCTGTGCGTGGAATACTGTAGCAAACCACTTAACTTGCAATAATAGAGTATTGACTGGGTACAGTGATATGTGAGACGCAGTCACAGATTAAGGTACCATCACACTGTGCTCGATAGAGTCTCTCTCATAATACATTCATTCCACCCTAGCCAGAGAATCCCAAACATATTAGCTATGAAAAGGCCTCAAAGGCACTACCTATAAAATATATACTCTTTGCCTCTTTTCTCTTAGCTTTTCAGTACTTAGTTAAAATACAGATTTATTTTCTTCTTCTATCTGCAAAATCTTTAGGACTTTGTAAAGCTGCATTTCTGACTTAAATAATATCTGAATTAATAAAAGGTGTTTCTGAGGCTAATCTCATGTTTACCAAAGATAATCATCATCCAAAAAGCTTGGGCTATCATTTGCGGGTGTTAAAAGGATGACAGAACAAATCTAAGAGCAGTAAAAGGCATTTCAAGGGAAATATACTAGCCCAACAATACTAAAAGCATACAAGCACACAGGTTTTCTTTCAACCCAGGTTGCAGATAGTCCTCTCTCTCTCTCTCCTTCCTGGTGCAATGTCTGAGCCACTTCCCTCTTCCTCTATGATGTTCTGCCTCACCTGGAGCCCAGGAATGAAGCTACCTGTCTATAAACTGGACCTCTGAAACCATGAGATCCCAAATAAACTTTTCCTCCTTTAATTGTTCTTGTCAGATCTTTTGGTCTCAGCAGTGAAAAAGCTGACTAAAACATATCCCAATGCTCAAACTATTGGAAGCATGAACAGTTCCTAAGCATTTGTGCCAGATGAGACTAAATAAATGAAGGAAGAGATGATAACCTGGAAAATGTATTCAAATTACAAGCCAGAGGAAGCAAAGCCTCAATGAGTATAACTCAGGCAAGATACAAAGACTGGCACACCCTCAAAACCCCCATTCTGTTTACCATGATTGGTATTACTCCTTTATTTTAACCCTTATCCACCTGTAATAATTAGAAAAATATGAGTCTTTAGACTATATTGTTAGGGGATAACTCTTTATGAGTCACATTTTTGCAAGTCTTGAGTAGAGATGTCTGCAGATATTCTGAACTATTTCACCAAAGATGTTTGAATAACCAAAAGTCTTGGCACATAGAGACAGTATCTCCTTCTAGGGAAACAGGAAGGCTTTTTTCCTAACTGGTATAGACTTTTTCCCTCTATGGCTCAGATTAGATTTGACAATGGCCTCATTAAAAATTTGGGGTTTTCTAAAGTCAAAGTTCCTTAACTGTGACATATTTCTGTTGTGTGTACAATATTTACTGAGGCCCTTTCTGCATTGTCCTGTGTGACTTGCAAGACAGAAGGAACCAATGTGAACATGAAGCTCATGCTGCCCACTGAGCCATGAAAAATGAAGTCCCTTGTCTCTGAACCAAGAGTCTCATGTCTTCCACCAGCATCCTTGAAACTGTAGCAGGATAACTTTTTAACCTCAACTAGGATACAATATCAGACCTTCATAGGTATAGATACTCACCAGACTAGACAAATTAACATGTAACTTGAATCTAACCAACTCTTCTCTCATGGGAATACAATTTGCTTGGCTCCTGAATTTCACTGATTGTAAGAGGTACTTACAGTTCTCCCCTGTCACGGTCATTCTCAGAGAAATGCCTCATGAATGCCCATACACCAAAGTGTCAGTTACTATCCCCACACTAAACTGCCACTAACTCCTGTCTTGCTCCAGCTGTCTCCCTGGGCATTTCCGGCCTTCCTCCAGCAACTGATAAGCATACAATCTTCAGAATACCGGTGACCATGCAAGAGCACAGGATGCAGATAACCTTCCAAGTTGCCCATTCCCAAGGTGCCAAAAAAAAATATGCTCAGAGAATTCTTCCTTTTTGATTCTGTGCCTCACTCTGACATCTAGGACCTGAAGCACTATTGCTAAGGCACAGAGTCCCTGAACCTTGTTACTTAAAAAAAAAAAAAACCAGTAACTTTCAACCATTGACCCACTAAGTATCAAACTTAACCCATTCCATTATACAAAGAAAAATGTTCCACCATTTTGCCTCTCTTCTTCCTCATACCCTACTGTAAAACAGATCCCCCTTCAATTCAAACTGAAAACCTTAATCTCTTACATCAAAGAATAACTGCAGATTCCAGTGAGTATCTAAACTTTCCACTCATCCTCTTAATGATCTCTACTAACCCGTTGAGTTGATGAGAATATCTGCACACCAAGGAGCAGAGAGCTCTACCAAAGAAAATGGAATACAAGTTGGATAAAGACTACAAAAGAAAACAGAGGGAAAAAAAAAAAGAAAAATGTCCTAGATCTTAAAGACAAGGAAGAGTCTGTGTGGATAATGAACAAGTTCCTGGAAGGAAGGACAAGAATGTCAAGGTCATCATCAGCCTGGAACACTTCTATCTAGGGTAACAATTCTTTGCACGTGCGCCCCAGGCTTGGAAACAGGTCATGCTTTTGTCAACGTGGCACTGCCCATTTGTATATTCAAAATGCTAACTGGTGATTACAGAAAGTAGTACATGTAAAACATGGGTGGAATGTATTAATTGCTCAATATGAAGCTAACTAAAAACTGAATTTCCACCATCTTTCATTTTTCTGTCTTCATCCTCCAAAAAAGAAGAAAATGTAGACTTCCAAGGGAACAAGAAAACCATCTGGATCACAATGCCTCCCAAATTTCACATTCAGTCCTGCCTTCCAAGCAAGGATTTAGAAGCGCTTTTCCTAAACCAATAACTGAGGGGTGCCTGCCAATTTCTCCCAGAGCTTGGCTTTTCTTAACAAACCATTCTACCGCCTTTATCCCTTTTGTCCTTTATAATGAGAATAAGGGAAACTGGATGAATTGTACACAATCACCAGGGGGGTAAAGGACGTGAAATGAACTGTAAAAAAAAGAGGGGGGGGGAGCTTTTTAAGCCACAGGGGTTTCTGAGGGGAAAAAATGCACAAATTAAAAAATAAATTTAGAAAGCTGACAGTTTTATAAATTGTTCCATAAAACAGTAATGCTTAAATATTTTACTAGCTTAGAAATTGTTTAGTTTTGACAGAAATGGCCCAAGTAGTCAGGCCTATATTTCTATAAAGAAAATGATAAATATATACAACATAGCCTAGACCAATTTTTGCAAGGAGAAAAAAAAAAATAGAAGTTACTCCCAGAGAAGAATGAACTGACATCTAACAATTTATAGGGCTTTCCTTCATTGAGGTTTCTCCAAAGGGCAGTACCACCCCTCAGACCTCTGAAATCCTTGGCGGCCCAGGAAGGATCATTTCTATAACTCCCAGTTTGATCCAAATTTGATCACTGGAAAATGTTCTGACTAGGCATGATCTAAGAAATAAAAATTTCCACACAAATCTTGATCCTCAAACAAGGAGTTTAAAAAAAAAATGCTTCAACCTTATGAAACAGATTCTATAAAGGCTACATCTATTCCCTGGGAATAAAAAGGTAACTTAAATGTCTGTGGAAGTTCACGGTGCTCTGAGGGATTGTATATCATGAGGTCAAAGCACAAGTTTGGGGGAAGCCAGTCATCAAACAAGAGATCTTAACAGCATAGCTTCTAGAAGTTTCTAAGAAGTTCCACTGGAGCAAAGGAACAGAATTCCAAATGTCCACAATTCTCCCAAACCAAAAAGGATCACAAGTCAGGTCACCCTTCCCCTGGAGAAGGCCACCCTGCATCGTAGGAAGCCCATGCATTGCAGGACAATGAAAGACTGTATCCACCAAGCTGGGCATCCAGGTGACCCACATTTCTGAATAAATGCTTTGGCTGGTGCCAAGGGCTGCTTGCAGCCTGGAACTAGAAAGGAAGAGATTAAACTGAAGGCACAAACACCTGCCTCAAAGCCTGTGGGGAGCTCTAACCATTCTGACAGGCCGTTTGTGGTAATTGTCCTGTCTTATCCAATAAACTGGCTATTCCAGCACTAAGAGGTTGATGCCTCCTGTCAGTTGACTGTAATTCCAATCACCTCCATTGCACATATATGTTTTATTTGCATCGCACCTGTACTGCCACAGAACAGGAGAGACCAATTAAGTTATGATTAGCACATATGCTGTCTAAATCTGACAAACTGCTGTTCTCAATGAAATCAAAGAACTGTGTTAGGAAAGGCCAGATGACCACTTACTTGGGGAAGGATAGTACACAATGACATTGAAACTGTGAGACACGCAAAAATGGATCTAAAGGAAATAGGTTTTGTTAGTTGCATTATCTTCTCTGTCGATAGACAAAGAACGTTGACAGTGTGTGTTCAGAAAAAGAAAGGCATTTCCTTTGACAGTGTGTGTTCAGAAAAAGAAAGGCATTTCCTTTTAAACCCTCATTAGTAAATAAAATAGCAAATGAATAGGTGGGATCACGCGGCTTGACTAAAGGAGTCTGTCATTTGCCAAGGCATCTGGACATTAGCATCTGGAAGAAATATCATCTGCACTATTGAAACTCCAAACACAGAAACAGACAAGGTCATGGCAGGGACTGATGGGTCAACCAAATGGTCTCTGTAACTCTATTAGTTAGAGCAAGGCCAGCTGCTCTTAAAAATAAAACTGTTAGTGCTCCTGGTAAGCAGGCCACACTCTTCCACATGGATATTTGGAGAACCAAGAGACTTCCACCTTGTGGCTCCATCAATTTTGAAGCCTCTAGAGTCTCCTGTACCCAGGTGACACAGGAGCATCAGAGATGCTGGCTTCTTAAAACTCTGTCTCAGGAAAGAATGTTTCTGCCTCTTTGAAACAATGGTCAGTCACATGGCCACATGCAGAGGAAAGGAGACCAGGAAATAGGTGGGCTGGGCCTCCCAAAGTAACCCTGCACTGTGGAATGTGCAGCCTACATTTTGGTGGCCGGTCTCTTCTACACTCACATATTCTCCTGTATAAATATGTCCACTCAGAAGTTGTTTTGAGATTCGAGTCATTTTCAACATTCTCTTTCATCAAATTGTTTCATCACATCTTCCTGCTTCTTCATCATTAGTGATTTTACACCACAGGTATCGTGCAGAATTTGTCCTTCCAGATGTTGGAGAAGATCTAACCAGACAATAAATATGTTTCACCATGCACGATTAGAGCAGGAATATCGTACAACTGTCCTTCTATTGGGGAAAGAGAAGTTCCTGTGCTTCCAAACCTTATTATATCTAGGATGGGGACAGGCTGGTTCTTGTGTGTGACTCTGCTTCAGAAACTTGGAGCACAATGTGAGTCCAAATGTAACTTTTCTATTAGTATCAGGAGTTAATTCTTGCTCAAGTCAAACTTGGGGCTATCGGTCATGATGGAGTTAAGTGTGGGAGGGAGGGCAATAGAGGTGACAGTCAGAGGCTATGAGAAAAAGAGAGACTTATTAAGAACTCTTCACCCAGAACACCTGACAAAACACAAACTTCTATTTGGCTTATGTTTCTTATTCAAATTTTATTCAAAATTCAGATTCAATATTCAAAATCCAACTTCAAAATATCATCTTTAGGAATAATGGGCTCGCAGTGATGGTCAAATTTTGTCAAGGGGGAAATATAACACAGACACTTACATTTAAAAATAAACAAACCAAAAAAAGCACACCAAAACTTTTCATTTATAAGAACCTCACTGAAGGAAGGAAGAGAAGTATACCAGCCAGGTGCTAAGAACAACCACCCCTCAATTCCTTAGGAAATCAAAATAATAGTGTTCCTTTTGTTCCTGAATATAAAACCAAGATGCTCATTAAGAATTGTCTAGTAGACACCAGGTGGAAGGAGCTTATGTCACTCAAATAGGAAAGATGAGGCCAAGTGACATTCACCTAGGTAGAAAAAGGCAGATTTCATAAGTTACTGAACTCCAAAAAGATTATTTAAAAGGAGTTCTGATAATATAAGCTTCAACAAAATCATAATTGTGCCATAAAACACAAAAATCTGTGAGCTGCAGCTTTTGTCCAGGAGAGTAATTCATTGA
The DNA here is from genome assembly GCF_964194105.1 of Spermophilus citellus. Classification (NCBI taxonomy): domain Eukaryota; kingdom Metazoa; phylum Chordata; class Mammalia; order Rodentia; family Sciuridae; genus Spermophilus; species Spermophilus citellus. The sequence continues at coordinate 63,694 of NW_027672823.1, read as the reverse complement.
GGATCTCTGAGCTTAGATTCTTCTAAAATGCATGATATAAGTTCTGTTGATTGTGGAGTCTGATTTCCTCGTCAGCATCCACCAAAAGCAGTAACAGAAAATGCCTCTGTAGCACAGTTCTGCTGACTTATGATCCTGACTTTGCGGATGCTCATCTGCTTCTAGGCACAGCTGTTTTCAGATGGAACCATGCTTTATGCAAACAGTGCCAGTCTGGCCTCAGAGCAAGAAAGCCCCGAGTAGAGAAGTTGGGCAATCAGTATTTTATAGTTGGAGCCAAGAATTTGGACCGTCACCTGCAATTTCAGATCCCTGCGATACTACATGGTTTGCTCCTTGCTCAAAAGCACTGCCTGAAGCAGGTCTTGGAGAGATGTTATGAAAACCCTGTTCTCTGGGTCTTTGCTAACATCTATGAGCCTGCCAAGAAGATGAACAAATTGAAGATAATGTAAAAGACTGTGGAATGTAGAGTGCCTTCTCTAACTTTGCCCAGCCTCAAAGAGAAAATTGCACCTGAGTTGATAATTACAAGGTTAGAATCCATGTGAGTTTTTGTTTTGTTTTTGTTTTGCTATTGAGTTCAACAGTGCAGAGTTTCTATTTAAAAAAATTAAATAAACATAAGAAATGCACTCTGTAGGATACTTAGAAGAGTATAATATCAGAGTCAATGAGATATGAGTCATCAACAAGAGCAAGGCCTGTGGGGAAACTAAGATAAACAGACCTTAAGGAGTCATATTCGCCTTGGGACCTAATAGAATGTTTTATAGTCAGTCTTCTCCACTCTTGCTGATGGCCACCAATTGCCACAATCCTACATCTCCCAGGACTTCCTAGTGCCAGGATTGGCTCCCTTAGGCAAAGGCTCTGGAATAAGTCCACCTTGGTCTAATGAATATTTTTACCACTTACTGTGTAACAGAAACGTTCCCAATTTCTATTAAGCCTGATTCAGACATGGGAGAAAAAGATCTGAAGACACATTCTTTATAAATTAATAGTGGTTGGAGAGGGGGATTAGGCATTAAATTATTTTTATTTAATTTATCTGAACTTTCTAAAAAATGTTTATAATGAATATATATTAAATTTGTAACAAGAAAAACAAACATGTTAGGTAATAAACTTCACTAAGACCTTCATGTTAGTTTTAATGGAGTGATTCTTTTTTTTAATAATGTTATTATATGTTTTATACCTTTATTTATTTACATTTATGTGGTGCTGTGGATCGAACCCAGTGCCTCATGAATGCGAAGCAAGTGCTGTACCACTGAGCTACAACCCCAGCACAAATAGAGTGATTCTTGATGGACCCAAACAATTTTTTTTGATGGAAAAAAAATTCAAAACTCAATTCAAAAATCAGTTGATGGACTTAATTTTAAATGAAGGGAAACAAAATCAAAGCACAGTGTAACAAATTAATATACACAACCTCCCCCATGTCCTGCTTGGTCATTTGATTCCATCCCTCCAGGCCTTCCCTGGCATGGTGGCTGGCTCCCTTGATAGGGCCATGATGCTCCTGCACCACATCCATGCTATTACCCAGATATATACCTCCCAGGCTCACCACAAAACTGTCCTTCGAAAGGTTCCATCAAAATGAAACATTCTACTGGAATGTTTTTAAAACGAGTTATTGAAACCCAGAAAGGACATTGCTTTCAAAGTTGTAGTCTGTTCCAAGCACCCTATTGAGATTCTTGGCTCCTTCTCCAGTAGCCCAGACACAAAATCCAACAGATTCAGGCAGTTGTACTTCATGATGGCTGACTGAGCACAAAGGGTGTGTCAGTCCACCCCATCATTAAGGCACTTCTGGAAGATAAAAAAACTCATGTCCTAGGTTGACAGCAAATACCAAGAGTCTTGAGAAACCTACAACTACATGCAGACAAAAGAGAAGACCCACAGTTGCAGGATAATTTGCAAATCAAAGAATCAGGTAAAGTAGGAAAGTCCCAGAAGAGACAGCAAATCATGTGATTGTCAGAAAATTATTTAAAATGCTGGGGAACAACTGCATTGGTCCTTGCCTTCAAAGTGACATCAATATATATATATATATATATTTTTTTTTTTAAGAGAGAGTGAGAGAGGGGAGAGAGAGAGAGAGAATTTTTTAATATTTATTTTTTAGTTCTCGGCAGACACAACATCTTTGTTTTGTATGTGGTGCTGAGGATCGAACCCGGGCCGCACGCATGCCAGGCGAGCGCGCTACCGCTTGAGCCACATCCCCAGCCCCATCAATACATTTTTAAGAACAAACCTCAAATGTATCACTCCAAAAGACAACTTTAATGAGCATGAGAGCACTGAACGTGTTGCATGAGGATCTTAGCATCCTGCAGTTAAGCTGCCCATGCACCTAATGAAAACTCTGCAACTTTAAGTGTTTCTCTATCCTTCTGCCCTGAACAGCTAGTGGTACAACAGCTATAGACCCTGGAATCCTATAACCAACAACTAGCACTTATCAATCTAGAATTCCATGTATAAGTAGAAGGAAACCATAAACTAACAAAAATCATAATAAAAACCAACAATATGAAAGAGACACTTGAAAAGCCAAATCACCAACCTCTGTAAATGGGGTTTATGGGCAATACTAAACAAAGACATGCAATTAGCTGAGGTGGTCATCGGCAAGTGAGAAGATAAAAAATGTGTCGTGTGTGTATACGAGTGTGTATAGACACAATGAAATACTGTTCAACCATCAAAACAAATGAAATCCTATCCATTGTGGAAAAGACAAATATTCTTATATGTAGAAGCTGAAGAAGTTGATTTTAAAGAAGGAAAGAACAGAATACCAATTGCAAAACTACAGGAAGGGTAGTGGGGAGGAGGGTTTGAGAAAAGTCAGATAAAAAGTACAAAATACAGTTAGGAGGAGTAAGTTCTAATATTCTAAAGTATAGTAAGTAGGGCCTATTGTTTACTGCAATCAATTATATATTTTTTTTTGGTACCAGGAATTGATGATCTTGGGGGGCACTCGACCACTGAGCCATATCCTCAACCCTATTTTGCATTTTATTTAGAGACAGGGTCTCACTGAGTTGCTCAGGGCCTCATTAAGTTGCTGAGGCTGGCTTTGAACTTGTGATCCTCCTGTCTCAGCCTCCTGGGATTACAGTCATGTGCCACCATATCCAGCTATCTAATTTTATAAGACTATAAAGAAGTACAAAGTTTCCCAACACACACACACACACACACACAAATGGTAAATACATAATGGGATGGAAATTTTAATTACTTATTATTTATAGGCATTAAATTGTCATACTATACTGCAAAAATATATACAATTATTAAGAGTCAATTTAAAAAAAAGGTAAGTGCTAGTGGGTACAATTCAATGGCAAAGTGCTCACCTAACATGCACAAGACCCTGGGTTCAATCCACAACACCACAAAAACAAAAACAAAAAAAAATAAAAATTTAAATAATCAATAAAATAATTCTAAAATACTTAAATATATAATAATCATCCTCAAGAGATCTGATAGAATTTCACAGCAAACACTGTGAAAAGCATTAACCAGAATCTGCAAATCAAAAATATGATTACTAAGATTAAAATACATGAAGTGGATGTCAGGATGAACATCAACTAAAACTGATTGAACAGGTGAAACCCTACCAAATAGCGATGGAATTTATAAGAGAAGTGACAAAAGTCATGAAAGGTAGGTCTTAGGAAGCCAGTATCTACCATGAGTTCCATAAGAAAAGAACTAAAGACATTTGGAGGGGATAGAATGGAAGAAATTAAAATAAGTTCCCTTGTCTTAGATACTTTCCACAGGACAAGGTCCACTGTGGTAAAGACAGTTGATTGCCTACCAATATTCAATCTCTTTTTTCCTAGAATTGACTCCCAAGAGTTTTACCTAATCCCAAAGGACCTAGGGAAAGAATATTTCTTTCCTCTTTCAAGTGGGTCACATGAAGCATTTTCAACAATGTGAGTGGATTGAAGTGATGCATTTATCTTGTGGGCCACACTCTTATTAAAGAAAAGAGCATTTCCACTTTCCCTATCCCTGACCATGGGCAGGAATACAGAAATAATGGAATAGGCTTTTTAGACCCATGGTCGGCACAACAGCCATGTCCATTTGTCCACTTATTGTCACTGGCCGTCTTGGCACTAAAATGACAGACTTGAGCAGTGGCAACAGAGGCCTTATAGTTTATCAAGCCTAAAATATTCTCTACCTGTCCAGTTGCAGAAAAAGGTTTCCACTCTCTGGTTAAAATGTTTTTTTTTTTTTTTTTTTTTTTTTTTTAATGACAACATAAATGTTGGTGATCATACAAAGCAACAAGAACTCTCCAGCATGTCTAGGTGAAGTGTGAATTGTAATGGCACTTTTCAAAACACTTTGATGATTTCTAATAAAGTGAAATCATCCCTGCCCTTTTTCTAGAAATTCTTCATCTATGCATCTTCCCAAGAAAAATGGGTGTGCATATTCATGAAAAGACATATTCAACGCTGCTTTTAACAATTTTGTTCATTTATCAAACAATGCATACACCAATTGTGTTCCTACAATGAAAAACTACACAGCAATTAAAAAAAAAAAACTACTGTCAGATCCAACACAAAAAGACAACCCCAAAACATTTGTGATATTTGAAAGACACAAAACAGAATTTACTTATATGCTTTTACTTATATGAAGTTCACAGAAAGGAAAAGTTAATGAGGACAGAAATCAGAATTGTGGATCTGTTTGGAGGGTATATGCTGTCTGGGAAGGGCATGAGGAAGCCTTTTGGGGCACAAAAATTCTAACTTGATCTTAGTGGTAGTAACACAGGTACATACTTTGTAAACATTTATTCAGCTGTGCACTTAAAATTTGTGTTTTTACATATTTGTTTTATAACTAACCACTAAAGGAAAGAAAAAAGCACAGGTAAGCAAAAAAAATCAATATTTCTTATAGTTAAACAGAATAATTTTTAATTTTTGGCAGAGCAATAGATCATAGGATTAAGTATATTTGTTGAAAATGTGAGGCTTAAGAGTTCAACCAGCTCAAATAAGAGATCAGCACTTCTAGATCATGAATTGAAATAAGACAACTATAGCAATATTCAAAAAAAAATCAGTGTTTGGTTAAAAAAAAAAAGACACCAAAAATGTACATAGGATGAGTTCATTCATATAAAATTCAAAAAAAGACAGATTTAAAGTATGTATATTAGAAATGTATGCTTAGGTGGTAAAAATCACATAGGAAAACAGGAAAGTGAGTTCCATTAATGCAGTGAGTTCCCTTATGCAGTAATAGAAGGAGATGGGAGAAGAATGTGACAGGATTGTGGCATGCTGGTACTGTTTTTCCTTGATCTGCATGATGATTGTTCAATTTCTTTCTATGATAAATTATTCATATATTTTAGGTATCTTTCTCAATATATGCTTTATTTCACATAATAAAAACACTTAAAATGTAGTAAAGGCATAGGAGATTTAAATAGGAAGCTTCATTCACTATTTTTTTTAATTTTTTTAGTTGAAGAGGGACACGATACCTTTATTTTATTTATTTTTATGTGGTGCTGAGGCTCGAACCCAGTGCCTCACACATGCTAGGTGAGCGCTCTATCACTGAGCCAGTCTCAGCCCCAAAGCTTCATTACTATATATGTGTGTGTTTTTTCCTCATGTATAAATAAGAAGATTATATCCACATAAATAGTAATTCTGCATATACATTATGAATTTTTTATAAAATATATATTTTACATACATATGTATGTTCCAAATAGAGAAGATGCATTCTATTCAAATGTCCATAAGATCTTTTATAAGGAGACTATACTAGACAGGAGATGATTTTTTCATTGCTATGAACAATGATACCTGTGGGTCTCCCGCGCTTTCATTTCCCAGGATGGAGTTTGTATGTGTGATTATAATGTCATCACTTATTGGGTGTATGGAGAGTTCATATGTGGAAGACATGAGGAATCACAACCCTCCGCACTTCACATAGGACAGTGTATTGCCAAGACGGCCTGGGCTTGACTTGGATGCAGTAATTGAACGGGATTTTGGATTGCCTTACTTAAGGAATGGTATGAGACTATCGACAGACTGGGGTAAAGATGGCTAGGAGATCATGAAAAATCATTTGCATTTCCCACTTTGGGGCAACTGTCTCTGGGATGTGGCTGGCCAGCCAGGAACTACACTTTCCGTCTTTAACATTGGTGCCCATCATACCACTGAATTCTGGCCCATAGAACGTGGCCAGAATTGATGACCTCAACTTCCAGATCTGCCACATAAAACCTGCCATGCAATACTCCATCTATATTCTGTTTACCTTACTTTGAGATAGAATGGAGCTGATCCCCTAGAGGTGACTTCAAAGACTCTTTGTTGAAGGTGAAAGGCACTCCATCAGCCCTGGACCCTGAGTAGCTGAATGAATGCTACCTTTTCATTTACACAGTCTGATTGTGTGAGGTGGAAGAAACTTCAGTGATATCTCTCTCATTATTTATTCTGCGCCTGTTAGGACAGTTAGCTGATGCTGAAGAAAGGAATGATAACAGAAGAGTTACCCCCCTGTGTGGTTATGGGGATTAAATGAAACCATGAAACAAAGAAGCTCAGCACAGTGTCTCACACTTAGTAAGTGTTGAGTGTGTGTCAGCTTAGTAAGTACCCAGGAAATCATTACAAGGACTTCAAAATGATTAAGTTTCAATAGATGCACTCTTGAAAATAAAGCGAAGTGATTGATGACTGTCTACTCAGTCCATTTCTTCCAGTTAATCACTCCTTCCTCCAAAGAATCCTCTGGGCTTGGTTATACGAGTTGCACAGTAGGCAACCAAACCACAATTGAGCCATAAAGCTGTGAAACAAGCTCAATATGCTAACCATCAGGAACAATGATGGGCCAGTTGGAGACTGAGATGAGTCCCCAATGTCAGCGAATGGCGAGTGGGAATCCTATATAAATATGTAGATCAAGGTAACGTTTTATCCCCCACTTCCTCTCCCTCTGTCTCTGCAGCGAGCACATGTGCAGAGGCGTGCGCTTGTGCACACACACTGACATGCAGATAGATTGCTGCACTGAAAAGAGTATTGGTGATTTTATTGATGAGTCTCTCAAATCATCACCAAAACAAAATAAGCTGTTCACTTCACAGCTGGAGTCGAATGGAGTGATGACAGTTGTCTCAACCTTCCCTGATGATAAATGAGCCTTCCCCTGCTTACTTGGGTCCTTGACCCAAATTCACAGCTATTTCAATGACCCAGGCAGACCTCTGAGAAGAAAAAAGCCACACTCACAAATGTTTAATGAAGCTTGTCTCGACCATTACTATTGTACCCTGTCATTCTAACTATAATTGATTTGCTAAACTCACTTTTTTTTTTTTTAATAATCAGCCTGGCAGACAAAAACACCTAAAATAAATGAAACACATCTCTCTTCCCTATGCACCAGGCCTCTATCACATGCCTGTTTAAAACTTTCTAGGAAATTTAATATATGATTTTTTTTATCGTGAAATTAAGCAAATGAGTACCTTGGCCTTTAAAACAGCCTTTGGTAAAAGGATCTTAGAATCATATCAAGAAAACTTTGAGGCACCTGGACTATCTTTTTCTTTGAGGCACAAATCTCAATCGATGGAGAATGACTTTCTAAAACCTTCTTTGGCAAAGATTTAGAGGCCACATCAGGGCCTACTGAGAAAGAATGTCATAACCAAAGAGCAATGTCTGCAAAGACAGAGGATGGTAGCTATAGGACATAGTTCGTGCGTTTACCCTCCCCAAGAGTCAAGGAGAAATGCCACAGAAAATCCCAGAAAGCAAGACATCTACCCGCTTCTGTAGATTCAGATATTTAGAATCTCAGACCTTCAAAGAAGGTAACACAACCACATTTCAAAGCACACGTCTTGAAATTGCTTTTACTTGTGATGTATAAACTCTTTGTGTTGCAAAAACATGTAGCTAAAATTAAACAACTTAGAGGAAAAAGGGAAAAGAAGCTCTTAGAAGTGAAGGGATTGAGGTTTCTACATTCCTTTCATAGAACCGAACTCCCTGAGAGATCCTCCAGCCTGGGATGCTACTAGAAGCCATGGGCTTTGTGGCTGCCTGGATGTCCGTCTTCGACAATGGCCGGATGAATGTTAACAGCCTGTAGTAACAAGACTCCATTATCCCCAGAACATAATATCTCAGAAGGACTCCCAGCTACCCAGAGGTGGCAGAGAGTTCCATTTAGCTCCATCTTTGTGAGGCGTGAACACCTGACACAGGATGAAAGTGGAGGAGCCAGCCCTGGGGAGGAAGGGCTTCCTCCCTTTCAAATTCCTGAACTTTTCTAGGTCTGTGGAGGTCCAAACCACAGAACCAAGGAAACTCAAAAGGAAAGCAACAAAAGAAGCTGCAGATCAAAAGAGCCCTCTCCACTGCACGGCTCCCGCTGATATGCTTTCATTACACACTGATGTCTTCTGAATGGACGGCTACACTGCTGCCTCCCGGACAAAGTCAACACATTGTGTAGCCGCTGTGTACAACTTGCAGAGGTGCTGGCCAGCTGCCTGCCAACCACTCCATTCCTTTTCAGTCTTCCTCCATATTTCATTTTTCCTCATGGGACTCGGGGCCTGGGGGCCTGGGGTGTTTTCGTTGTCCTTTGGACTACTGAGTTTCTCTGCGATCTTTAGGAATGCCATCTGGACCCCCACAGGCATGTGACCAGGCTCTCTGGAGACACTGTCTCACAGTTGAGACCTTTCTTTTCCCACCTACATTATCTGTTCTAAGACCTATGGGTCTTACTCTGCCTGTCATTTCTTTAAAGGGATTTGCTTTGTATAAACTCTCTGAGTTTTATATGAAAAAGAAGCCCACTTTTGGGGAGAAAGAGCTTCTGGAGATCATGTAACTGGATTAGCCCACCAAAAGGAAGAACAGAGGACTAGTCCATGTCTCGTAGGGATCAAGACCAGAGAAGGGCAAGAGTGGGGGGAAGGGGGGTTCTTTCACTTCACCAACAAGGTAAGAAAGTGAACACTCATTAAGAACAGGAAAAAGAAATCACAGGAAATGGCACATTTTCAGAAAAAAAAATGAACTAATGTCTTTGTGAATGACTTGGCTGCTGGTTGCACCTTCAGTAATAACTTTCCCCTACTTCTTTCCTCTGTTTGCTCGTTGATGACCTCTTCATATGGCAATAATTCTGTAATGTCATCTTCTACAAGAGGACAAATAATTCAGCCTTTTTTCAAGCTTTATGGGCCAAATGTTGAATTGAAGTTGGGGCACAAAAAAACACACAACATCACACACAGGCTTACTTTCCATTTGTAGCACTGGTGCCTATCATCACAACTGTGAAGATGGGAATGCTGACAAATGACAGTTTTCGTGACTCATAACATAAGGAAAAATAAGTAGCATATTTACATTTCCTAACAGACTGATAGAATATATTCCTCAACGAGATGTCGATGAGAAATTATGATTGATTTCTGATGATTTAAATGTATGCAATTCTTCTAAAACTTCCTCCTCTTCCACTCTCCACATATATTTGCTACTGGAACTTAAGATAGGTCTGAATATTGTCCACATCCCACTTTCCCCTGTCTTCTCTGTAGGAAATGACTATGCACTTGATGGGGTAGGGTGGGGAGGAGAGGGACCGCAGAAGGGAAACAGTGAGACCAGCTGGAGGCCCTGTCAAGAGTTCATGGAAAATATGACAGTAGTTTCAGCTAAGGTACTGGTAGTAGAGACAGGAAGTCATCAGACCGAGACTATTTCAACATCAGAGCCAAGCAGTTGTGATAGGCAAGAAAAAGCAGCTCAAGGGATACTAAGAATGTGGCTGTCTGCACACAGGATCATTCTGGGTGCTGGTTAACACTGTGTGTTTGTCTTAACATGGTGCCTGAAGCCTAACTGGAGCTCAGTAAACACAAGTTGAATCTGAACTTTCTTCACATTACCAAAGAAATCTGACAAGAGCAAACCATATCGAAGACCTAAATTGCTACTGACTAGACTCTTGGGATGCCAGAAAACATTTCTGGAAATTTCTCTCACTATTCCCTACAGATCTGAGGAGGATAGAAAGAATGAAGACCGGGCATGGTGGTGCACACCTGTCATCCCAGCGGCTCAGGAGGCTGAGACAAGAGGATTGTGAGTCCAAAGCCAGCCTCAGCAATTTAGCTAGTCCCTAAGCAACTCAGGGAGACCCTATCTCTAAATAAAATATAAAAAAGGTCTGTGAATACGGCTCAGTAGTTAAGTGCCCCAGGGTTCAATCCCCGGTTGAAAAAAAAAATAACTAATCAGTCATTACATATACAAAAAATTTGTCATCCCTGCCTTCCTCCTCTCTCCCTAGTTCTTTTGCTTTTTACTTTACCCTGTCTCAGGAATGTAGTATAATTTATCAGTATTTCCAATATACCATGGGCAACCCTTAATAATTGGCATTCCGACCACAGATCCTAAAGAACCCTCAAGGGGCTTATACTCTGTATGAGAGTCTTAAGTCCATACCACAAATTGAGAATATTTATTTAAAGAATGGAAAATAATGTAAGTCAGTTCACTTGAACTCTTTTTCCAATTTCCTTTTCCTTTCCTTCCTCCCCTATAGAAGCTAGAAAGATAGAAACCCCTGCACCCAGGGCTAGCCATGTGACATTTCTGATCCATGAGAAATAAGAAGACACTCCTTAGAAATTTCTGAGGAAAATTATCTCTTTCTGATAATTCTTGCTGGGAATGCAAACATATGGTTGGAATAGCATCAGCCACCTTGGAGCATAAAAAAAAAAAAAAGTCCAGAGAATCACAGATAGTTTGGCCTTATAATCCTTCCACCACTGATCTACTACCAAATATAGCACACTCCCCACATTTTTGTGCAAGAAAAAAAAATAAGCTGTTATATACACTGGCAGTCCAGCTATCTGCTACAGTCAAGGACACATCCTAACAGATCCGTAAGCCATTTCCTAAAGTGGCTTAGTTCCTTTACCTAAATCTCCACCATCTTATGATTATGAGTTAGTCATTTTCTCTTCATATCATGTCATCATTCAGGAAAATATTAATTACCTAATGATTCCAGTGAGTTGAAATTGTTTACCAAAATTTTTTTTAAATGACACTAGATTTCCTAGATGCAATGAAATTTATATAGTATGTACAGGTAGAATGGGAAATTCTAAAGGAGGCAAATAAAATAAGATCACAAACTGGAAGAGTCTGATAAGAAGTAGCACCACAGGAAAGGTCCTCAGAGCCAATAGTCTTCATGCTAAAGAGAAGCCCCTTGCTCTTTGCAAATCCTTGTCAACCAACATGCTTTGCCATATTAGAAGTGACCGAGCGTTCATAACATGAAAAGGCTGTTAGGGCCCTCCTTGGAAGCTTTTTCATTTAGTCTGTGGCCAGGAGGGTACAGGAAAGATGGGGAAGCATACCAGAGAGATGGAGGCCATGAGAAAGTAATGGGCAGAAGACAATCTCACCAAGATTACTTTCCATAAAACAGAATTGGCAACATCTGCTCAATCTACTGTAGATAAACAGTGAACTATTTTCCATCTCATTAACTGAGAGGATGAGATATTAAATAAACCCCAGGGGCCTCATGCTTTGTTATCATGTTTAAGGCTTGGCCCAGACTTGCTGCATTAGCTAATTTGTGTAATGGTTTATAGTCTAAGATCCTATATGATCTCTCTCTCCCTCTCTCTTTCGTGCGCACTCTCTCTTCTCTCTCCCGCGCGAGCTCTCTCTCTCTCTCTCATACACACACACACAACCCTATACACAAACACCCACACACAAAAAAAGAATTCCCAAATGGCTCAAAACCAAAAGTCCCTGCTTAATCTGACTGTTTTTCTAATTACTAGTCACTTAGCTTAAATTATTAATCATGTCTTCAACCGTGATATATGATACCTGTAGGTCTCCAAATAGGAATCTAATAGAATTATCTAATTCTATTAAACTGCAAACAACTGTCCGTTAAATATTTATTAGCCAGTCCACACTCACTAAAGACAGACTGGAGTGTCAGCACCCTCTGACTCCCCTCCACCCCCAGCCCAGTTGCAGAGAAGTTTCAGCCAAAGCCGCTCCTCAGAATGGTGCCTATTGATCAACTGTCAATTACCTGTTTAATCAAAATCAATGGAAATAAAAGGAGTTTAGAAGAACTTACAAGGTATGGTATGGATTTTTTTAATACTTGGTTAAATAAGTAAATTGGTTTAAATGCAGCTAACTTGATTGTAAACACTTAAGGTTTATTTTACCATGGGGAAAACTTCTGGCAGTTAAATAATTAGATTTTCTTTTTCAGATTGGTGAATTGTATTTTTAATAAAGGAGTTGAAGAACTGTCAGGCTCAGTCACCCAGGAGAGAAGCTTTTTAATGTTGAGCTTTCAGGCTAAAATGTCTGCTTTCTTGAAGCTATATGAAAGATAACCTGACTGCACTACTTCAGAGAGTAAATGTGGGGAGTTTTACACCATCCCATTATGCAATATGGCAAGAGTTCTTTCTCTAAGAATGCAAGAACCATCTAGATTCTCCCAGAAGATCTGGAAAGAATGAACAAGGAAAGTCTCTACTCTACCCAGTGGTTCGGGAGGCTGACACAGGAAGATCACAAGTTCAAAGCCAGACTCAGCAAAAGTGAGGAGCTAAGCAACTCAGTGAGACCCTGTCTCTAAATAAAATACAAAATAGAGCTGAGGATGTGGCTCAGTGGTTGAGTGACCCTGAGTTCAATACCTGGTGGCCCCCACCAAAAAAAAAAAATCCCTATTCTAGACAAACCACTTCAACAAGAGTTATTCAAAATCCAAACTGTGAATCAATTCTCTTTATTTAATATATTTTTTTAGTTGTAGTTGGACACAATACTTTTGTTACATTTATTTATTTTTTACGTGGTGCTGAGGATCGGATCGAACCCATGGCCTCACACGCACTAGGCACACACTCTACTGCTAATCCACAACCCCAGCCCTGTAAATCAATTCTTAACCACAAAAGGCCATAATGAAGAATAAAAAGGAAGAGAGCAATGTCACCCTACTCTTGTTGAACTAGTTTCTTGATAAAACCAAGCCAGAGAAGAGAGAACTGCTTATAGCAGGAAACCAGTACTGATGTATGTTCTTGATTCCTGGTGGCTGTCCTAAAAGATTCAACCTTAGGCATTAACAGACTTAGAGTTTGATTTTGTGAAAATACTCCTGGGAATAAGCAAAATAATTAGGATCGACATAAAAACCAACACTAGAAATTTCCAGTTATTGAAAACAAACTATCAGGAAAGAAAATATGTTGTATTATATTCACACTTAAAATAAAGCATCACAGTGCAAATGGACAGACTGTTGCAACAGGTGAAATGAATTAATTTTGCAAACTTCATGTTAAGTGAAAGCAATCAGACCAAAGCAATATATAATTAATTCTGTAAGACTGAATTCACATCAAATTCAAAATTAAGCTGATTTATGTAAAATAGTGTTTACTTTAGGGATTGGGACATGGGAAGTCACAGGAAGAAGGCATAAGGGTGGTTAGTAAGATCTCATGTTGACCCAGAAGCTGGTCTGAATGTACATGATTTTTCAAATAAAAAGTTTACTTTCCAAAAGTGAAACAACAGAGCAATGTATTTGTCTGGCCTCCGGCAAGTCCATCATGTGTAAAGTAAAGCAGCTGAACAAGATGATCTTTAGATTTCTATTGCAAAACTGCTCTGATTCTACAAAAGATCACTAGGCTCACAAGAACAAAATGGGCCAATAAGTCTGTACTGACATCAATCTTTCCCTCCACCCTTTCACCCTTTTCTTTATTTTAATGGTGAAGACAATTCAAGTTTAGGAAAAGCAGCTATACTCAAAAAAAATTTTCTAGATAGACAGATAATAAATATCTGGATAAATATGCAAATAATAAATACATAGAGAGCTAGTCTTTTAAAAGACAAAAAGGAGGGAAGAACAGTGCACAGATAATTACAACCCACTTAATTTGCTGCCTTCTTTTTTCTTTTTTATATCTTCACTTTTATTTGTTTATCTTCATGTAGTACTGAGGATCGAACCCAGGGCCTCTCGCATGGGCATGCGAGGCAAGCGCTCTACCGCTGAGCCACAATCCCAGCCCCATGCCGCCTTCTTTTTATTTTTAAATTTTCTTTCTCGCCTTCAAAAACATGTCCCTGAAGATTTCCTTCCATTCCTCATTCACATGGAAATACTTAATCTTTGAGCTATTTTATCCCAAGAGAGTTCATGGTTCTGAAATTGGGCAGAAATGGGCTTCCAAAGAATATTAAAATAAAAACAAATCTGCTCTAAAACATCTCCCTTGCTCACCTACCTAAGAGTGGTATTCCCACTCTTTTTAAAGTGAAAGAATTAGACAGTTCAGCCCTTCACCTAGCAGAGAACTGGTCTTTGCACATGTGAGACAGAGGGCACTGCTTTACTGACATTGAAGAGAACAGTAGAAATCAGGAGTCCAGTGATCTCCAGAAGGGGCAATAATAACAGAAAGACCCAAGATTCCATTTTTTTTATGACCAGGATCAAAAAAAAAAAAAAAAAAAACCACCTGAGAATGCTATAAGGCACTGAATATCAGGTGCTATCCACTACTGATTTCTGGGTCTCCTCACATTTCTACAGGAAAAAAGTCTTGTGAATTTTACTACATGATAAGAAAATAGAATTCTACCAATGTCTTCTTTTCTCTAAACAACCATAAGTCATTACAATAAAGGATTCAGCTTTTAAACTATTAGTCACAGTACAGAGGGCGCACTGAAAACTTCCCTTCATTTGCTGTGAAAACCAGAGCATAGATCTCTCTGCTCACAGAGTTTTATAAGAACATTTTGGAAATTCATTGGGGAGTGAGCAAATGTCACCAATTCACAGCCAAAATAATGGACAGATGGAACTTAAATCCCTCAAGTCTGAAATATTACAACTTTTAAATTCCCTAGTAGTGTATCCCTTAAAAGGACAAAATAAAGTGTAAATCAAGAATTGTTCTTTGGAGGAATATTCCTAGATCATGTTGTCAAAAACCAAATAATATGTCATCTCTCCCTAGCTCTCAGGGAGAGTGGAGGTGTCAGGAGGATATGCAGCAAGCCAGTTACCTGCTGCTGTCTGTGACGAATCGTAAACAGAGACCAAAAGCAGGTGGGTTGGTTTTCCTTAATAAGACACAGCCTCTCTGGAGAGCACAAGCTGCCTTTCGAACCATCTCTGTTTGATGCTCTCCTAGCCAGGACTGGCGTTCTGCTGTTTTAGAGGCAAAGGGCTCAGCTACCACATCAGGGAAAAGAAAGGGAAGGAACTCTATATTGAATGTAAAGTCAGACACCCCCTTCTGATCCAGTGATTCTAAATCCTCAGATTCAACTCACTGCAGATCCAAAATATTCAGGAAAAAAAAATTCATTCATACTAAATAAACACAGGGTTTTCTCCTCAACATTATTTGCTTTATGACATAGTTTACATTTTATTGAGTATATAAGTAATCTAGAGATGATTTGAAGCATGCAGGAGGATATGCATAGGTCATATGTAAAGACTTCACTATTGTATCTGAAACTTGAGCATCGATGAATTTTTAACGCCTTCCAAGGGTCTTGGAACCACTTCCCTGTGAATACTGAAGGACACTGTGTATGTTTAAGTGTCAGTCTGCTTCTCTAGTCTATTAAAAAAAAATAGAAAACAAGTGTGCAAATATTAATTAGCCCATAAAAAGTGCCATTGACCTAATGCAGTAAAGAAAGATTATATGATAGGACAGATTTTTTCAATCCCAGAAAAATGGGAAGAAGTTGAGAGAAGAGACAAGAATGCAAACAAGAGCATCTAAGAGGGGCACCATTGTTGCTGGCAGACTCATTCCATAAAGAATGAAGAACTTATTAGACACAGCATTGTAACCTCATGAAAAAGAGAGGGGGAAATACCCTATTAAGTAAAAAGTCCCTGCAAAATGTCTATATTTGATTAAAAAAAAAAAAGAATTCAGGATCATATAGATGCTGAGACCAGTTTTCTATTCCAGTTGTCAACCCTTGAGAAATACTGAGCCTGAGATTTCTAGTCTCCATTTCAATATCTATTTTTCCATATTAGAAGTTGTATTTATGCATGTTGCTGCCAAGCTAAAGACTGCATTTCCCAGCCTTTCTTAAAGCTAGATGTGGCCGTGTGATCAAATGATGGTCAATGAGGGATATGAGCAGAAGTGATTTGTGTGACTTTCTGCTCGCATCCAACAAACAAGGCGTATGCGATCCTATTTTTTTTTCTCCCTTTCACTAAATTTCCAACATGGTGGCATGGTGGTGGGAGCTGAAACACCTATCATAGACCAAGAAGAAGAAGTCACATACTAAAAAAAAAGAAGAGCAACACACAAAAAAGCATTGAGTCTGCACTCTGCAAACCCACTCTACAGACCCTGGGCTGTTTCCATTCAGCAGCCAAACCTGTATCCTAAAACTGCCACCAGTTACCACTGACCAGCTCTTCACCATCCTTCATTCCATTTAGAGTGATGATTTTTCTCTACCCCAGACTTGCCAGCACTTTCATCAAGCTTGGATGATCCCCACCTAATAGCTTAGTACACATCTCCACCACCACTATCAAGAATAGGGGGTACAGACTGGGGTTGTGGCTCAGTGGTAGAGCACTTGCTTGCATGTGTGAGAAATTGGGTTTGATTCTCAGCACCGCATATGAATAAATGAATAAAATAAAGGTCCATCAACATTTTTAAAATATTTTTTAAAAAGAATAGGGATTACTTCAATAAACAACTTGTAAGATTGCAGTAGCTTGAATCATGAACACCATCTCCATCAAAGTGGCACCATGATCAACCAGTTTGAAATCACCCACTGACACTGCTGATGGTGACTCAGTAGACTTTTTCTCCAGCAAGGAACTCAAGGGGCAAGCCAGAACAGGATCACCTAAATATCCTGCCAAGACCTGAGCACTGAATAAATAAGTGCATGAGAATGGAAATTAGGGGGCTAGACCTAAAATAAATTTAACAGGCTGCCTCCTCTGTATGTTCTCTTTTAATCAGTTGGTTTCAAGAGAGTTTGTATTGCAGAGGAGGAAAAGTGACTCATGAGCAGATGTCTTGCCAGAGACAGATGCTTGTGGGATTTTTTTTTAATTCTATCAGACAGGGATCTGCAAGAAATTTGGATGAGGAGAAAGGCCAATGGTGAACATGCTTGGAATCAAGGCAGATTTTCTGGGGAAGTTGTACAGGATTTTTATGGACTCACAGTTCCTGAAACTCTTTTCGAAGACACAAAAATAAAAAGATGAATCAGAGTTTTACAAATAAGGGTACTTAGAGATCATCATCTAGTTCAACTCTGTTTTCCTAAATAAACACTTAACTTAGCATACAACACACAGTTGGCAATCAAATATATATTTTGTTGTTGAATAAATGATTGCCTGACTAGAAAATAAGAGATGAGGACCTTATCCAATATCACACAGGAAAGATTCATGGAAGTTGTGGCTAAACCTAAGTTGTTTTAGCTCTGAGCCCAGTATATTTTCTGTGCTGCCTTTTCTCATTACATGCCACACTCTCTTTAGTTGTTTTTTTTTTTTTAATAAGCTTCAAAATTTGTGCACATGCTTTGCTTTTCAAGGTGTATCTATCAAGTAGGATAATCCTAGCTGTAGATAACAGAAAACCACCAAAAAACAGCTAAAAATCAGAGGATGACTTCATTGCTTACTTTGCAAAAATGCACAGGTAAATTGTACAAGGGTTGATTTTTGTGATTCAACATGATCAAAACCCCAAAATTTCCCATTGTTCTAGCATTTTTTTTTTCATTTGTCCATGCTTGTGTGTTTCTTTCATCTTTGGGATTATTTCCTCATGGTGGCCAATGGTGGTAGCACCTCTTATCCTCTTATGAAAGCACCCAAATAGGAAAAAAAATAAAAGGAATAAGGCCATAAATAATTTTAATTCACACCTCTGTCTATATTAAGAGAAAACAAAATCTCTCTCAGAGATTTGATAGACCTCCCCTCAAGTCTCAGTGATCAAAACCAATCGCAGACCAATCAGAACCAATCACTCCTGAACCAATCACAGACAGGTATGAAGAGAGGGAGGGAGGGAGGGAGGAAGGAAGGAAGGAAGCAAACGAGGAAAGGAGGGAGGGAGGAAGGGAGGGAGGGAGGGAGGGAGGGAGAGAAAGAAAAGGAGAGAGAGAATGTGATAACTGGCTTAGGCTAATCATGATTTACCTACTGGGCACATGGTATCCAAAACAAATGCATTAAAAAAAATGACAGGTAAATGGCTGTTTGAAAGTACCTGTGAAATTCTACCACATGTACAGTTTACTTTGACAGCTCTCCTTCTCAAGAATGAGAATAACCCACTGGTATTGTGCCCCAGCAATGAGAGACACAGGAGCATGAATTCAATTCAACAAACATTTGTGAAACACTTTGTATCTATTTCACTTAGAAACACCATCTCCACACAGAATCTGTAACAAAAAAGGCTAGGACTGACTCATTCCTTCACTTAATGGAACTCACAATACAACGGCAGATGAAGACCACGGATAAGTTTATCACAATCCAATATGATGTACGTTCTGAGGAGGAAAATGCTAGAACAATGGGAAGATAAAGAAGGCATAACTAACTGACCCGGATGTGGATGGTCAGGCAAGGCTTCCTCTGAGAGCACCTGTCATCAGGAGAGTCAGTTGAATCTGGCATGGAGACACATGGAATGAGCAGAATCCAGAAAGAAGGCTCAGAGTGCCCAGGAAACCAGTGAGAACATGATAGGTCTGAAGACTGGAAATTCAGACTATAGCACTGAACATAAAGTAGACAGATCAACAGACTAAAGAGGTCAGAGCTGGCACGTGAAAAGGTTTGGGGAGACTGTTAGCTGATTTCAGGTTTTTACCAGTTTGATAAAGGATCCACCAGGACAGCTATAGGTGGAGTCACAGGTGTGAAAACAACTAAAAGGCAGAAGGTACAAAGGCAACGTCCTCCCAGGATGTAAATCAAGACATTGCTACTTGGTGACTTGCAATTCCCTTTGCCAATTCTCCATCTATGGAGGCTATTACAAACCAGGCTGAAAATAACATACCAGTTCAGAGTGTCAACAGCTCCCCAGCAGAAGCGCTGGTGTGGGTAATGTGCTCTGACAGCCCAAGGTCAGATATTTAACAATATTCCAGAGTTTAAGTATGATACACTGAGTGCTGTTTTAGCTCCTTACTTGAAAGGCTCACAGCTGCTAATATTTACAGAAATAGGAAGCAATTACAGTTCGCTGCCACAGGAGGAACTTAAATAATTTAAGACTCATAATGCCTCTGATTCTTTTCAAGCCATCTTTTCTCCAGAACCAGCTGCTTCTAGCTCTCAGAGAGCCCTCTCTTCAGAAGGCAGAGTCGACCTGATGTGAAGCTCTGCTTTTGCTCGCCCAAAAACTCAAGCACACAGCTTTTTGGCAGCTACAACACTTCTCCCACACCCGTACTTCATCTCTGGAAAGGGCCCCTTTTCTCACCAGCGATGAAACTCCGCAGCCATCTGCCTGGTCTAATCTGGGCAAACTGGCATGAGCAGAGAGAACCATAATATGATTTCACAAATTAAACTAATTTATTTCAGTAGCCATTTTCATGACATGGATGTGGTAGGACAAGAATAGAGAAGAAGAAAGGGAAGTGGAGGGAGCGGGGGAGGGAGAAACGGAATACGCTGAATGCTAAGAAGTGAGGCAGAAGAGAGTCAAAATTGTAAGCACCCAAAGTTTCCAAGTGAACCACCACAAGGGCCTCTTGTGATGATTCTACGACAGATTCATTTTTCCTGTGGTAGGGAACAAGCTGATGAGTGTGGTAAGACAATAGAGATGATTTTGATCTTTCAAACGGAGGTTTAAGTTTCTACTATCACCATATAGTATGATCTTTACAAGATGAGAGAAATTTGGGTTATCTATTTTCATTCTAAAGTTCAAAAATATCACCAATATCCCAAGCCTGCTCCAGTTGACTGTCGACATTCATTGTAGAATACAGAATCTTTGGCTTCCATAATCTTTCATTTATGGTTGCTTCTTTTTCTGGGATGAAATCGTGCTAGGAAGGAAATATATATATATGTTCCCTGGCACCCACCAAATTGCCTTTTGGATCTCAGCTCTCCTCTTTGGTGGTTCCAAACTCTGGGAGTTACTTCATGTCAGTGAGCCTCAGTTTCTACTCCTACAAAATGAAAATGTACTTATAAACATGTTTTAGTTACAACTAAATTATTTATGAAATAACTTGGACAAAGAACCTCATAGTGTCTAGACTATACAAAACATCCAATAAAGGCTAGCTCCTTCCCTTCTCTCCCAACACCTGCTCTCCCAATATTTTCATCGGAATAAAATGTGTGTCTTTGCAATGCCTTTTGTATTTGAGAGAAATGCTGATCCATTGCTCCTCTTTGTACCTTGAATATATGCAGAAATATATTTTATACCAGAAAGGGGCTTGTTGTGGCTTGATTTCTGTCCCCCCACCAAATTCATATGCTGAAGTCCTAGATACCATTACCATGGATTATGACCTTTTTTTGGAAATAGGGTCATTGCTGATATAATCAAAAGTCAAGATGGGGTCTCAATGGAGTAGGATGGGCCCTGTTTAAGTCAGCTTTCTCACAGCTGTGACCAAAAGACATAACCAGAACAATTTTAGAGGAAAAAAAATGTTTATTATGGGATATCTGAACTTTCTTGCATTGTCTTACACATGAGTTTTTAAGGGACACTCATAGCTAAACCATAACATGCCCGGAATCCAATCTAACCAGTGTCCTTATAAAAAGGTGATAGTTAGACACAAGCATGCACAGAGGGAGAACACCATGTGAAGGTGAAGGCAGAGATCAGGATGATGCAGCAGGAGCCCAGGAAAATCAAAGATTACAGCACTCCACCAGGAGCTTAGAGAGCAGCATGGACCACATTCTTCCTCACCGCCCTCAGAAGAAAACTAACCCTGCTGACACCTTGACTTCAGGCTTCTACCCTCCAGAACTGAGGGCCAACGTGTTTCAGCTGCTGAAGCCATTGAGTTTGCAGTACTTGGCTACAGCAGTCCTAGCAAACTACTACAGGTCCACTGCTATTTATGCTTAGTGCACACACTTTCACCATCACATTTTTTAATAGAATTCCAATTATTTTGAGGTTGGGGTTGCGACATCTGATTATAGCCTGAGCAAATGCCATGGCTAACTTGGACAGTTTGGGCTGAGTGGAAACACATAAGTCCTTGGTCCTAACCTCCTCAGTCCCAAAGCAACTTAAACAGGAATTCTCATTAGCTCCATTTATTTACCTGGTTTTATATTCCACCAGAATTGAAGTTCCCTGTGGGCAGACACTGTCTTACTTACTTCATATTCCCAACAAAAGGGTGGGATAAGGGACTGGGGTTGTGGCTCAGCAGTAAAGTGCTCACCTAGCACATGTGAAGCCCTAGGTTCAATCCTCAGCACCACATCTAAATAAATAAAATACAGGTATTGTATCCAACTACAACTAAAAAATAAATACTTTTTTTTAAAAAGGGTGGGATGAGAAAAAATGTCATTCATTGAATGCCTTACTTTCTGCCAAACACTGTGTTCAAAACTTTGCATTTAGTTGTACATACTGATTCTAGTGCCAGACAAGTTCCCCATATCCTCAGTGGAGAAAGTATCAATATCCCCATTTTATAAAAGAGGCTCATAAAATTAAGATGGAACGTAGATAAGCTTTTTTTGTTATTGTATTTTGCAGTATGGTTTGGGGAAATATAAAGTATGCATCCAAAGCAGAAGCTTTCCTGGATCTTAAACTCAGTGAGGGCAAAAAATAATGAGACATAAAGAGTAGACAGAAGATGTCCTCTCTTCAAAACCTGCCATAAGTAAACTGTAAAGTGTACATAAAGCACAACAATGCAGTTTTTGACCTTGAGCAAATGTACATAAAATCTAGAATACAGTTATTTCTCAAAGAGAAAAGTCTAACCCGGA
Organism: Spermophilus citellus; assembly: GCF_964194105.1. Classification (NCBI taxonomy): domain Eukaryota; kingdom Metazoa; phylum Chordata; class Mammalia; order Rodentia; family Sciuridae; genus Spermophilus; species Spermophilus citellus. Next base: position 41,452 of record NW_027672823.1, on the reverse strand, counting down.
ACGACTCATTTTCCTTTTAAGTGATTCAATTTATATTAATTGTATCCTGTGAACTAAAATGCTAAGGTACAACATGCATAGCCTTTTTAACACAGGTAAGTGCAGCATATAAATATTTCAAAGCCCAAACTGGATCACATTCTCATATGCATGTGGATCAAATCCAGATAGCTAAGTAGACTCCAGGTATAAATAGAGATATGGAACGATATTGTTTCTTCAAAAACCTGAATACTTTCAAAGTAATGGTGTCAAAGAAATAGCATTTTTCTCTACCTTTGAAGATTTTTGGCATAGATTTCTTTCAACGTATTAGTTTTTATTTTGTTTTAAGTTTTGTGTCCTGGTGTCTTGCATGCCAAGACCCCACATCACCTCCAACAGATATATTTGCTAATAGAAATAAGGGATGTCCCTAAGCATCCTGACTACCTCCATCTGCACCCACTCCTGGCAGCCCCGTCACAAAGATCCAACCTTTCAAATTGACTTGAGATCAATCTGGTCAACCTTGATGAACAGCCTCTGAGTCGGTTACTTCTCTTGTCCACTACACTGCTTACTAGTTGGTTTTCTTCCCTTCCAAGCACTTGTGGGGTTGTTCCATGAAGAGGAAACACAGAATCCGCTTGACAGAATTCCAAGGAAACTCTAAAAATTCTCCCTGTATCAGTCCTTTCAACAAATCATACACTTTGGCTCTTGTTTTCTGTCTGTTTGTTGGTTTGGTGCTAGAGATTGAACCAGGGATACTCTACCACTGAGCTACACCCTCAGCCCCTTCTATTTTTATATTGAGACAGGGTGTCTCTAAGTTACCTGGGCTGGTCTGGAATTTGCAGTCCTCCAGTTTCAATGTCCACCTCCCGTAACTGGGATCACAGGCGTGTATCACCACACTTGGCCCAGATATTTCTGCTCTTACCCTCAGGTTTCCAAGTTCACTGTACACAAACAAATTGAGGAAAATCTCAACTGTGAATATTCATGGAAAATTCTTGTTGAATCAGCACCAAACTACATGTTTAATGATTAATTACAACCCCTTGATTGATAAAATATTCAATCACAACCTCGCCTGGCAATTATGCCTTGTTTTAGAACACTGCTGAGGAGGGATGGTGAAGCATAACTGATTTTAGAATCTACCCTCTTCTATAAATAAAAAGACATCTAAGCAATAAAATCCAATGTGTACACTAAATTCTCTTTTGAAGCAACTACAAGCTCCCTGAGGACAGGAACAATCTTTTTTATTTTTTTTTTGTTCCTAAGTCCTGAACACCCATCATGATTTTGGCATACTGTTTGTTGGGTTGGTTGACTGATTAACAGGGAAAACAGAGTGATAGATAGAGTGAGCTGACATCAAAGATAAGCAAGAGCTATCTGCAAGTGCATCTACTGCATATTAATTGCACAGATTAATGAGCTGCGCATATGATGCTTTGATCATATCTAACCTCTCTTTTACCCTCGCTTGCCTTCCCTCTCTCTGCCATCCCCAGGGTCTCTTGATAGTCCCTTGAAGTGCTTTTAGTGCTTGCCTTGGCCACAGTCTCTAAGAATATAAAAACTTTGACTTACTAAGCTGGATTCCTTGGTGCCAGAATATAATAAATTCAATCATCACCATGAAATCCAAGCACAGTTTAAGACAACAACAAGGAAACTTAAGGTTTAATGATGTCAACTGACTAATTAACAGCTTTATTTGAAATATACATATTTGATGTATTTGCTACAAATTCTGCCTTCTTATACATCAGAGGCTTTTGAATTATACCAGCAAAATAAATAAGCCTCTCACTTTTAAACTTTTCTAAATATGAGAAATTACACATGACACAAAAAGTGCTTGTGAGGCAAAGGCTATCTCTCCTGACTCTCCAATGTTTCTTCTTCCATATTTTCTTCATCTGATATCATAGAGGTAATTAAGTCCAAAAATGTATCTTACATGTTATTTTGTAATGTGCCTTTTGTAATTCCCTATATCTTTCTCTAGCTCCTATGGTTTTTAAAAATCAAACAAAAAAAGTTAAATGATCAGCTAACTCTTACTACAACCATTTGCTGGTTATTTCCATAAGTAATAAACAATTTCACAGTTTTATATGTTTCAACACCCTAGTCAAGCCAAGATAAGTAGAAACCATTGAGAAATATATAGAAAGTACAACTCAGGTATTATGCTCAAGAGATTGTCAACAAAATGTTAAATTTCTAACACAGGTCGACCCCGGGTGACTGTGATTGACCTAAACCTTTTACTTACAAGATAAGGAAGAGTCTTATTACCATGTCATCTCACCAGTTAGGATTCCGACTCTCTGACATCAGGGGTGATGGCGGGAAAGAAAGAAAAACCACACATGCAGACTCAATGGTATTTCACCAGTGGATTCCCAGGCAGGCCGTGCACACAAGCCCATCAATTATATAAACTCCCAGAAATTTCAAACACAACAATAAACAAAGAAAAGGTCATCATAGAACAGCAAAGCAAGGCAGGGAAAAAGCGGCTAGCTTCAGGCGATCCTCGAGCCAATCTAAGGTGGAAAATAGCAGCAGAGATTCAGGCTGCTGATAGCTCTACAACTTTGGGAGGCAAATTTCCTCTGATGGCTGCCACACCTAGCAGAGAGCAATCAAAACCAGAATTCAGCAGCCCTTTCCTCCATAGCTCTCCCTACCCAAAATAGGCTTCTACTACCCATTTTGTGAGCTTGGGTGCTTAGGTTCTGGGATATAGTCTGTAAAACATAAGAATGAGCTTATGAGCATCTGATAAAAAAAAAAAAAAAAGCAAAATGTTCACAAATCCCCATGAGGCGCTCCTTTGGGAGAAAGCAATTTGATCTGAAACTCAGGTGGTCCAGAATGAGTCCCTAGCTCAGATGACATAAGGAGTGATCAAGGTTGTGTCCTCCTGCCTGCAACCTGGATAAACGAGTGTGACATTTGCAGATTTCAGTTTCCGGAACTGCTCTACCTTCTTTGTGCGAAGAGCTTTGACTAGAAACAAAGCAAGGTGATTAAAAGTTGAGGCATCAAATTGCTGCTTATTAACAATTTTTGAGGGCTTTAACTCACATGCCTGAAACTTAGTCTCTTTCCTAATTACCTGTACAGACCTCACTGATGAAAATTAATGATATCATTTCATTCCCCTGCCTGAAATCGTCCATGGACACCAAATCCGAAGTCCTTTTCATGCCCACATGGTCCATTCCTGATCTAGACGCAGCCACAGGGCTCTCCAGCTCCTACATGGCACAGATCAGCCAGAAGCTGCTACTCATAAATCCCCAATTTATGCCACATTGTTTCTTTTCTTCCTCTTTTGCACTTGTTGGTCACTTGCCCAGGAAAACTGCCCTGCTGTCTTCAACAGCCCGGCAACCAAACCCACCATCTTCCAGGCAAAGCCTTACCAACAGCTACTTCAAGAAAATAGAGCCATGAAATACAGCTATTGGACCAAGCAAACTCGGTGTTCACCTGGCTTCCACCATCAAGAAGTTACTCAACTTCTCCATGCCTGTTTCCTCACCACTGAGAAGTCAAAAGGAACAACAACCAGAGATGCTGAGAGTTACAAACCAGATATTTAAGCAGGAGTTTCTAGGGAGCATTATAAGTATTCTGAAGCTATTAGCCATTAGCAATATTATCATCATCATTACTAGCTTTTAAGACCCCAGTTAAGGTTCTTTTTCTTGGAAGATCCCTCTGACAAACACAGTTTCCTCCCTCATGCATAGATTACCTCTTCTTTTGTCCCTTCCTGAAAATTGAACACACTTCCAATGTGGCTCTTACACTGAATTGCAAGTATATTTTTTGTAACGTATCTGTTCCCTTGCCCAAAGCCTCTCAAGAACCGCACACACGTCTCATTTGTTCTCATATATTCACAGTGCCTGATGCCTGGGTCATGCAAAAATAAAGAGTATCTCAATTAATCAATAATTGCATATGTTCCTAAAAAAGCCAAGTGAAAACTAAATACTGATCAATCAAATCATATTTAACTGCACTAAAAGACATTCACTGCTCAGAGAAACCACAAGAAAAATGGGTAGACCAGGTGATATAATGGAAAGCACATAGATTTGGAAGTCAAGCTTGCTGATCTTACAAGCTCTATGACTTAGATCCAGTTACTTAACCTCCCAGAGCCCCTGCTTCATCTTTGGTGTGGAGATAACAACTACCTCATAAGGCAAATGATAAATCAGAAGATAGAAGCAAAGCGCTTGAGTCCACCACAAAGCAGTGATAAATTTATTTCCCTTGATTTTTTTAATCTTTAGTTTTGTACATTTAACTATTACTCTGTAAGGTTTTATGCTCCATTTGGATCTGCTAAAATGCTTCCTGGGGTCAAGGTTTTGTTTTCTTGTCCTACATCCCTGCTCTTCAGCACCTAGATATACACCATCCATTTGCCACGCACCAGAGGACCAGGTTCATGGATTTGTGAACTATGGACAAGTATTCTTTGCTTTAATTCAACTGTAGCATCTTGTTTCTGCTCAAACCACTAATTTCAATGTCACAATTTAGAGGAAAAAAAATTAGTACTCATTGTCTGAGGTTCCAGGAACCTTAAGCATAGCCCTGAGAATCCTAATTAGTATATTCTTTAACAATGCATTACAGATAAACTGATCAGCTCTACATATCTAAGGAAGATAGAGCTGCAAACAGAGAAGAGAGTGCTACAGGAAATACTAAAGGGCTGGTGGTGTAGTTCAGAGGCAGAGCTTGCCTAGCATATGTAAGGTCCTGGGTTTGATGCCCAGCATGGCAAAACCAAACTAAAAATAAAACAAAAACAAGAAACCTCATGTCTTTTGTTAATTGGACTGTCTTGGTATAATAATGGAAATCCTTTAAAATCACACAGTTTAAAAATGTATCAACCTAGCTGGGTGAGGTGGAACACACCCGTAATCTTGGTGTTGTGGGAGACTGAGGCAGAAGGATCACAAGATCAAAGCCAGCCTGAACAACTTAGTGAGACCCTGTCTCAAAATAAAAAATAAAAAGGAGCTGGGGACTGTAGCTCAATAGTAGAGCCCCACTAGGTTCAATCCCCAGTACTTAAAAATGTGTTTACCATTTTTCTTACCAATCAACCTGGACACCTTGTACATAAATGTCAAGATCACCAGATGATCCTAATTCATTCCCATAGAAAGAGCATAAATTACTCATGAACTCCAAACAAGTGTGCAGGTTTGGAAGGGACATTAACAAATAGGGAAGAATGAGGAATGTGAGTTTCTAATTTTCCAAGTTCAGGACATTGACACTTTATCCCAAAAAATGTATCTCTAACCACTTTATCCCTAACCATCCCTTTGTTCTTGGCACAAGAATTAAGGGATCAAGTGAAACATGGTATGGGTGTTATTATTCATAAACATAGACATTGAATTAAACCCACTCAAAATCTCAAGATCCACTGGATGGGCCTGAATCATACATAGACAGCAACATCCAACTGCTCATGAAGCTCCTAAAACCAAATTTAATAGAACTAGAGGAATAAGAATCCAGAAAAGTTGGTTCCAGAAAGTCAGCATCATCTACCTTGGGCTATTATTATGGAGCACCATCCACTGTGAATGGTGAAGATGTAGGTGACATTAAAATTGGGAAACACAGCTAGGTATAGTGGTACACACCTGTAATCACAGCGGCTCTGGAGGCTGAGGCAGGAGGATCATGAGTTCAAAGCCAGCCTCAGCAATGGCAAGGCAATTCAGTAAGACCCTGTCCCTAAATAAAATACAAAAAAGGTCTGGGGGTGTGGCTTAGTGGTCAAGTGCCCCTGAATTCAATCCCCAGTATCAACCCCCCCAAAAAAAATGGGAAACATGTAGTCCTCTTTCAGCTAACCAGAGACCTAAAGCTTCATCACTGACAATGGGTAAATGGCTCACGGCTGTTACATTCCAAGGCAGGAAGGCACCAACAGACATGTGGGCTAATACCTGTATTTGACATGTTGGAGGAATAGTAAAAAGGAAAAACATCTTTGCAAAAGTACCAAACTAAAACTACAGTAATGTGGCAATTAACAAAAGTCCCCAATATAGAATACAACTTAAGTCCAAAGATACGCAACTTTATTTAAAACATAAGCTACAAAATAAAAGAGTTGGCGCATTGACACTACATACTGAAATTTAATCAAACCAAAAAGAACAGTTGTTCTGTCTTGAAGAAAAGAGGAGGGCGTCGTGTGTAATATTTTTAATATATGGATGGCTGGGTAGAGTAAATGACTGTCGCACAGAAGGTTTATCTGTAAACACTGCAGCAAGTCTGGGGTTTTTAACCACAATAAATGGCTGGTTTCAATCAGACGCTGCTAGCAGGAAATCCATGGCCCATAGGAGCAATTACCCTTCTCTTGACTGAAGCACAGGGCAATTACGAGCTACCGAAGTACACTCACGATACCAGAGCACTTGACTGTATGGTGCTAATGGAACTGGGACAAGAAACTGTGGTTTGTGGCTTCATTCCCCAATTCCAGCCCCTCCCCAGCCCCTGTCATATTCCTCTTATCACTCAGGACAGGAGCATAGACAGAGAAATTGTGTCCTCAAAAATATTATCATCTTTATCCAAAACACAGACATCAGGCTTTCTCTACTCCTGCACCCTATCACAGCTCCTGGAAATTATTACATTGACCCTGACTTTGCTAACAGCACCAAGCCTTCATCTGTGGTTGGGCAAGTGACTTCATACCAGTCTCCTATTCAGCATTTGGTACTCATTCTTGGCAGAATTAATTAGCCAAATTAGAACATCTACTCTTAAGGAAGTGAAGAGAAACCTGTCATGGAAACAAATGAGAAAATAATTATTCTCATATGTCACTGTGAAAAATATCCTTAGACAGTTAACCCAAGAGTAGAGCAAGAAAAATAAAAGATAGTAAGTGTTCTATCAAGTTAACCTTTCATTCTCATTACTTTTATTTCTATCAGGTAACATTTCCTAAAGACTTAATGTGCCAAGTACTAAATTATGTGCTGTAAGTGCATTGTCACATTGAAGTCTCACAATAACCGCAAAGTACATACTATTATCCTCATTTAAAGAATGGAATAACAGAGACTTAGGTTGAGTAATTTCCTCAAGATGTTACCGTGAAGTATGCTGTGGATTGAGGACTTGAATCAGATCCCAGCTCATAAATATCATATGATCCTGCTTCTGCTACTGGGTAACTCTGTGAGTCATAATAGACTATTATGAATTACTGGCAAAGCTACTACATTTTGCTCCCATGACAGACATTAACAGTCAATCCCAGCATCATTTCCCATTAAGTATAGACAGGACCACAGAATCTCTCATCACATTATTTCAGGAAGCTGATAGTCTTCAAACCTCAGGCCAACTCCAGTTTAGAATTTTTCAGCTTATCACCTTAGTCTTGTGCTTGACCCCATAGTGGGTGTTCAATAACTTAGATTTTAAGAGATCGTGTGTGGAAGGAACACAGACACATTCATTGGACCTAATGAGAACAATGTTAACTTCTGCTTCTACCAAATCCCACTTGTGTGATCTAAGCAAATAGATCTTAATTTCCTTATGTATAAGTTAAGGGTGCTACTACATAACTTACAAATCTATTATAAGGACAAAATAAGGTGTTCTGTAGTCTTAAAAGGAAGCTGACCATCCACAAATATCAGACCTCCTAATAATAATAAATGATTATTAGTTTTGCATACAATTTCTTGAATTTCTGCAGACTGAAAGAGATCCAAGGACTACTCCTAAGAAGAAAGAGTGGATTAGAAATGACAGTATAAGGAGAGTTCTGGAAATGAAACTGTGAAGACTAAGCAGACTCCATATCCCAGGAAAGACAGATAACGTTAAATAACAGCTTAAAAGAAGTGAAGAAGGCATCTTGGGTCCTGAGTAGAGAGAGGAAACAAAAAAGAGTATCCTGGTGAATGGGTTGTGAGTTGGGAAAACTATTATACATGTGACCAAGAGATTGAAACCTAAAGAAGAAGAATATCTCTTATTTCTAGATCTTAGGCCCAACTAGCAAAGTTTAATATTGGTTCTCATCCATTTTGAAACTCCCAAAAGACTATAGTCATATATAAAACAAACTGAGTTTGATTTTAACATAATTGATCCTACTGGGGAGCATAGAGGCCTGGCCATATATTACAGAGAGCATCAAGCACAATGCCTGCCTCAAATTAAGTGTTCAATGTATGTTAATTCTTATCTGCCCTTTCCCCAAGAAGGAAGATATACACCATCCTTCTCTTTTTTTTATTGGTTGTTCAAAACATTACAAAGCTCTTGACATATCATATTTCATACATTAGATTCAAGTGGGTTATGAACTCCCATTTTTACCCCAAATACAGATTGCAGAATCACATCGGTTAAAGGGTCTACAAAAAAACTACTAGAACTAATAAATGAATTCAGCAAAGTGTCAGGATATAAAATCAACACGCATAAATCAAAGGCATTTCTGTATATCAGCAATAAAACTTCTGAAATGGAAATGAGGAAAAACACTCCATTCACAATATCCTCAAAAAAAAATTAAAATACTTGGGAATCAACCTAACAAAAGAGGTGAAAGATTTATACAATGAAAACTACAGAACCCTAAAGAGAGAAGTAGAAGAAGATCTTAGAAGATGGAAAAATATACCCTGTTCATGGATAGGCAGAACTAACATCATCAAAATGGCGATATTACCAAAAGTTCTCTATAGGTTTAATGCAATGCCAATCAAAATCCCAACAGCATTTCTTGTAGAAATAGATAAAGCAATAATGAAATTCATATGGAAAAATAAAAGACCCAGAATAGCAAAAACAACTCTAAGCAGGAAGAGTGAATCAGGAGGTATAGCGATACCAGACCTCAAACTATACTACAGAGCAATAGTAACAAAAACAGCATGGTACTGGTACCAAAACAGGTGGGTGGACCAATGGTACAGAATAGAGGACACAGAAACCAATCCACAAAGTTACAACTATCTTATATTTGATAAAGGGGCTAAAAGCATGCAATGGAGGAAGGATAGCATCTTCAACAAATGGTGTTGGGAAAACTGGAAATCCATATGCAACAAAATGAAACTGAATCCCCTCCTCTTGCCATGCACAAAAGTTAACTCAAAATGGATCAAGGAGCTTGATATCAAATCAGAGACTCTGCGTCTGATAGAAGAAAAAGTTGGCTCCGATCTACATATTGTGGGGTCGGGCTCCAAATTCCTTAATAGGACACCCATAGCACAAGAGTTAATAACTAGAATCAACAAATGGGACTTATCAAACTAAAAAGTTTTTTCTCAGCAAAAGAAACAATAAGAGAGGTAAATAGGGAGCCTACATCATGGGAACAAATTTTTACTCCTCACACCATCCTTCTCTAAATATACCTTTGGTTCTTTCCTACATCGAATTACACCATTTCCATTCTCAGTAACTAAGTAAACTCACAGCAAGTGGAAGCAATGGCCTAGTACAGTTTCCAAGGATTACTGACCCAGAGGTTGGGGTTCCTCCTCCCCCCTTGCTATGCAGGTATTTCCATTCATCTCAAGCAGTTAGAAAGGCAGAAAATATGTTCTACCATCAAGTAGAGAGACAGAAGTGAGCAGGACAGAGTTGCTTAATCCCACCAATTCTAACATCCATTGACGTGGTCCTCTTCTGGGCCATAAAGATGGTAGATGCTAACACACCAAATTCATAATTCATAAATGGGAGTCCTAGAAGAGCTGATGGAAAACACTCACCTTCACAGAACTGGTTTGGAAAAAAAGTACCGAAGTAGATGAGAATTACATACACTACATTTCAAGAAGCACAGAACTATTAGTTTCTGGTTGATGGTCAACATTTCTATCTTTTTCACATTCCCTTTTTTCTTTCATGTTTATCCTTTTCTGTGTTTTGTGACTCAGGACTTAAACTTACGGTTAGAAGGATGTAGCGTGCCACTTGGCAGCTGTGGATTCTCACTGACACCCAAATAACAAATTCTACTATGCAGGCTCCCCGTCTTGTCACAATCACCTACTTCTGATTCTCATAAGATTTGTGCTACAGATCAGAAGTGATCCATCCTAAAGTGTCCACAGATCCATAGTCTATGGAAATCTGATGACACTCATTTCAACATTTATAAAGTGATGCTTTGAAGAAAACACAGGATTTGGAATCTTGTTGATCCAGGTTGCTAAAACGGCTTTAAACTATGGCAGGAACACTTGAGAGAGTTAAAAGAAAAAACAAAAAATAGAAACATATTTGGATGAATTTTCAAAGGCCAAATACTTTTGATGATACTAGATATTTAAAGCTTTGATGCTTAGCTTCATTTCTTTTTTTTTTTTAGTATTAGAACAGTAAATGTTTTTTTTAATTGGTTGTTCACAACATTACAAAGCTCTTGACATATCATATTTCATACATTAGATTGAAGTGGGTTATGAACCACCAATTTTACCCCAAATGCAGATTGCAGAATCACGTCGGTTACACATCCACAATTTTACATAATGCCCTATTAGTAATTGTTGTATTCTGCTACCTTTCCTATCCCCTACTATCCGCTTAGCTTCATTTCTATGACAAAATGTGTTCATTTTTCATGCCTTGGTTCATAGATGCTCATTATGTCCCGTGTTCCACCTTCACAAACTGTCATGCTCATTCTTGTCTCCTTAGCCTCCTGGTTCCCCAGCCCTTCCTATTGCCCTCCAAAAAAAGGAGCCACAAAATTAAGAAAAAATATCCAGCTGAAAGGGCAAGGTTTTCTAGAAGAGGAAAAAGAGTGGGAAATGAATTATTTCAGACCAAAAGCAATTATATTTTGAAGGCAGAAGCAGACATATTCTGGCACAACTGTCAAGATGTTACAAAAAGATTAAAGGAGGTTTTTTTTGTCATTTAAAATCTGTTTCTGGTTCGCAAAAAAAAAAAAAAGTGTGCTGTTCAGTTTGTGATTTTTTAATAAGATTTCTCAATAGACTCAATGCTTTTAAAAAAAAAGTGTGAGAGAGAAAGAAGCAAAAAAATCGAAGGCCATGCAGCAGATACAGCCATGACTTTGATACAGTATCATTCATTTTCACCATTCTAGAGGATTTAGACAAGATTTTTGTGGGAGGTTATACCCTATACAATAACCTGTCAACAAAATAGACTTTTTTTTCAGAGACTTTTCAGGATTTAGGCTTCTTCTGAGGTTAAAGTAGAAACACCAGATTAATTATTTTCAAAACTTTTGCTCAAAGGGGCAAAGGATGGTATTTTTCACACTTAACAGTGTGAGAAACCTCTCTTTCAGCTTCCAAAGTTCAGATACTATTTTGTTCCCTTTTTCTGTAATAATGGCTCCCTCAATTCTCCCTATAGAATTGCTTCTCAAACACCTGCCTGAAAGACACACAGGGTATCATGAAACGTAACTCAGGTTGGCCAAAGGGGTCACAACCTCCAGAATAGCCTCTACCCCATTCCTCTACCCCATTCCTCACCTTTGTGATATGGAATCTGCTTTGGAGCTTAGGCAGGGTCCTCATCTTCTCCATAGAAATGAGCCAACACCAATTGCCTTCCCTGTTTCCCTTTGGTCTCCATCTTCACCCTGTTTTGCTCCTCTTTCCAGATCCATTTGAAAGCATTCCCTTCTAGCCACTTTTCTTCACCCCTTTTGAAAACCCCTTGCTCTTTATTAGGCCCAGACAGGTCCTAATAAACCCATAAAGTGAAGAATTCTGCAGAAGGAAGACAGGTTTATGGCTTCTTTCTTTTCATTGTGGCCCCAATGTGCAAGGATTTCTTTCTGGCTTAATGCATTTGTAGGATGGGGCTAGAAGCTGTCAATGGCCACATAAAATAAGTTTGGGATGACTCTTCCATTGAAATATTTTATAATATTTTGAAAGAAGCAAGATGTTTAGTTGGGAAACAATTAGAGGATGGTGTGATGTTCATCCTTCAAGTACTAGGTCATCTGTCCACTGGCATGATACCTCTAGCAGCATCTACTGGCTTTTAGGAAAGGGAAGGGGGATGCTTCTACGCAGTCCCACCCTTCCATTCATTTCTCATCTGATGAATTCATTCAGATGTCAACCTGCTCTGGCAAATTCAACCCTTCTAGAAAAGAACGAAGTCCCCAATGCCCCTCTTCTGACTTACTACAGTGGGGACCTTTCTCCCTCTTTTATTTCCCCTTTAAACTCTCTACCAGAATCATAGTATTTGATACATGGTTTCACTTATGGTGTATGTCAGCCTCCTTCAAAATGCTAACAAGCCCTAGGCCTCAACTTCTTACTTTCCACTTTTAAAGTATGAAAAATCAATCCTTCTGCATCCAGGTAAAGTCAGAAAACTGAAATTTTTAACATGAAATATTTCTTATTCTAATGCTTCCCAAATGGAAAAGCTAAAATGTGAGCATGGCCATTTGGAAGTGAGGAAACATGGTCATGCTTCTAGGAATTTCGGATTAGAGAAATAATTAATTTCTCATTTAAACTCAACTCTATGCCTTTGGCTAGTCACCTCCACTGGCTAGTGATAGGGAAAGGAAAAGATGACGAAATATAAATCAGCAGTTTACTAATTGCTACATGTTTTAAGAAATATAGGAGAGAAAGAAATTGTTAGTAATATAATTTTTCTAAAATTCTTGCCTGTTTTGTATTTCATGAGATTATATTGTAAAATATAACTTTCAAAAAAAAAGGAAATGAAAGGAAGACTGTGGTGAGAAAGAGGAAGGATTTTCAAAAGGAAGAAAATTGTTGAGCCTCAACAAGGTTCCAGGTGTTCCGCTAGATGTTCCCTACATTATCTTATCTAATCCTCATAGTACCATGGGGAATTATGACCTTCATTTTACAGATGAAGCACTCAAAAATTGGAGAGGTAAAGTACCTTGGTCAATGTACTGAACTGAATATTTATAATGCCCTTTCCCAAATTCATGCATTAAAATCCTATCCACCCATGTGATGGAATTAAGAGGTAGGGCCATAGGAAGTGTTTAGGTGATGAGAGTCAAGACTTTATGAATGTGAACAGTGCCCTTAAAAGGGGAGACATGAGACCTGGCTCCCTCTCTGCTCTCGGCCATGGGAGGACTCAATGAGAAGACAGCCATCCGCCAATGAGGAAGCACACCCTCTCTAGACACTGGATCTACCAAAGCCTTGACCTTGGACTTCCAATCTGAGAAATAAATTTCTGTGGTTTAAGTCACCCAGCCTGTAGTAGTTTTTATAGCCACTCAAACTACGATGGTCAAGATTACATAAATATAAAAGCACAAAATCAAGATCTGGTACACCAGTTCCAACTGACTCTTGTCTTCCATTGCTCTAGGCAACCTCTCCAAACAAATAATTCCCAGAGGATCCTTCCACACTAGTCATACCCAAACACATTTTGGGTGCCAAATAGACAGACTTCTAATGCAGAAATTTTATGCTCAGCCAACCAGGGGATGCAATAAATATATGGGAATGTGCTTGAATTTTTTTGTCCCCTCTCATTCCCTGTGAGATCTCATTGCACATCCACAGGCAACAGCCCAACTGCCTGGAACATCAAAGAGACTGAAAGCCTGACCCATGAAGGTAGACAGAGATCAGGAGGGAAAGCCTGGGAACATCAATCAATCTCCAGTTCAGCGTGAACCTACTCATGACCCAACAGCCACGTGAAGGATAGAATCCCTGCTCTAAGTTGGGGCTTTCAGAAGCCTGACCGCAACAATCCAGGGGTCACAATTCCCCAGGGCAAATGTACCTGCTCAGTTTATCTAATTGAGAGGAAGGGTTGACATAGGTACAAACAAAGGGAAAAAAATGCAGAGTATTTTGTATTTGTCAATGTGCAGTTGGCATGGGGTGACCTGTTGTATTGAAATGGGGCTGGCTCGGGGGAGAGAGGGTTGCTGAAAAGAGAGGAGAATGAGGAGGATGAAAGTGAGACAGACAACTCAGAATTTTTCCCTTTTGAATTTCAACCTGTTGGATAAAAACAATAGCAAATGAGGCACTGAATATGCTTGAGGCAGGGAAGGTATTTTAAGTTTTTCAGGAGACAGCTTGCTGAACGGAATTGCTAATTATGTCTCACATTGCTCCGTCCAATTCAGTTAGCTTGATTATGGCTGAGTTGTCAACTCCCCTGCACTTGAGGTTCCACAGTTGCAGCCCATTCTGAGGCTTAATACTAAATTAGAATTACATTTTTTAACCATGAAAAAAAAATGCTTTCCCTCGCTGAAGTGCTAGCTTTACCCATTGTGACAACATAACCTTTCTCAACAAAAATAAAATTAAAACCACCAAGGGTTGGGATTCAAGGGTTTTTGGAGTTGGTGGAACGTCAGGAATGCAATCGCAGCTGTGACAATTGCAAATTAAGATTGAACAATGAGCCAAATTAAAAGGGTGAGAAAGAGCAGAACACCATATGGAGTAATTCATTGCTACCCCCACAGGAAATCTTTGATTCCTTAGGATAAGGAGGATTAGCCAACTGAGGAATGGACTAAATAGAGCCCTGGAATTTCACTAAACTGCAGCCACTGCCTGAATCCAGGCAATTCAATTTCCCACTGTTACCTAGTTGCTTCAATTTTAAAATGGGATAAACTTCATTTAATAATGGCGCTAGTTCGAGAGAGGGATGATGAGAGAAGGAGGACACTAAAAAGAGATCAGATATATCTTTGCTGTCTCACCAGACAGAATGCACCCTGAATACAGAGTGCATGAGAGATTTGATCAAATACAAGCCATGGGAGTACATTCACATGATACCCTCTGTCAGATCCATCCTATTCCACCAAGCCCCTGAAGGACCGGGCCTGAGATAGATGAACAACAATGGAGATAGAGCAGGGAGACCCCAATGAGGACATGGCAGTCCTGCCTGGCACATTGCTAACCCAGAAAGACCCAAAGGTGAAAGGAGCAATGACTCTACCTTGCCCCAGAGAGCCTCACTTCTTTGTGGACATGAAGGTCCAAAACGCTGGCAAAAGGGCAGAGTAAGAGGCAGCTGCAGTGGCTTGGACACATGGAGGGACAGCCAAAGGCTGCCACAGCTGGAAGCTTCAACAGGAGAATCTTATCTGAGAACACTGGTAACACATCCCCCAAAAGAACAGAAAATGGTCCAGGCAAGTGGGTAAAGTACATCCTTTAAAGGGTTATGGCACATAGTTAGAAAACTTCAAGGCTATGTAAGAAGTCTAGGCTACCCTGCTGAAGGGCCAGGCAAAGGAGATCAAGGGACCTGGCCTGACAGCCTCAGCCAATTTCTAAAACCATCCCAACCAGCCAGTTGACCACAAACACACGAGTGAGTCCAACCCACAACACATGGAGCAGAGACGAGCCATCCCAGCTGAGCCCTGTACAAATAACAAAAGCGTGAGTAAAGAAATAGTGGTTATTTTAAGCTACAATGCTTTGGGGTAGTACATCACACAGGAATAGCTGATACAATTACAAACAAATTTCTTTCTGACAGCCTCCACTTCAAAACAAGAGAAAAAAAGGATAGATTTTTTAAAGCAATCTTAATTGTTCCCAAGCAATGTCTGCTGCTGACCTTAATCAGAGGCATTAGTGCAATAACAATCATCTTTCTTGCTAAAATTAACGTTTTAGCTCCAGTGCCTCATTCTGCCTCAGCAGAAAAAATTCTCCAATAGCAACAGCTTCTGCGCCCACATCTGTCTTCCCTGAATAGTATCAGAACAGGGCCCCATACGTGCACTTCAGCCTTAGTTATATGCCAAACCCTAAAATGGGTTTTGAGTGCAGGATGTCACTGCATTATCTGCGCTTGGTAATTCACCCTAAAGAATTGCTTTCATAACTCTTCCCTCGATCCTCCAAACATCCCCATCAGGAAAAGAGAAGATGATAAATCACATATAAAAATAAAACAGTCAAGTTACAGAGCAAGGGGAAAACAAATCAGCTCCAAAATAGATGTAGCAAACACAACCATTCAGTGTTATTGGTGGGCACTATTTTCCAGTTTGACGGATGATGTCTCCATTTTTCCACCTGCTTCAAGAACACAGCCAACCTCTTCCAGCCCAGATAACAGATGAGGGTGGCTCTGGGGCAGGGGACTCCTGTGCAGGATGGAGCTGCGCAGCCGCAGTGGACTGTGGAGGAAGATCGGAAGCTTACAGACTGTCATTGCGGGATTCTCCAGCCTCTGTTCAGACACAGACTCACTGAGTTGCTTAGCACCTCACTTTTGCTGAAGCTGGCTTTGAACTCGTCATCCTCCTGCCTCAGCCTTCAGAGCTGCTGGGATCACAGAAATAAATATTACCTGTATGTCTCTACAAATCATAACTTAGTATTAAGAGTTGGTAAAAGAAATTGGAGTGGCTTGGAACTGACATCATCAGACTGCAGCGGAGGAGATAACTTCATTGAAACCTGCGGCTACAGTGACTTCTTCCCTTCCCTTCTAATACCTTTCCTCCCAAGCATCTAATAAATTTATAGGAGTAAACAGTAATTCATCAGTCAAACAGAACAAGAAGTAACATGAGCAGCTTCAAAAAGCAAGGAAGAAAAGGAGTACAAACAATGCAGGACAGCCTAAATATTCAGGAGGACCTAGAGTCATCAGAAAAATGGTCATATAAAGAACTCAAGGAACACCTTAGACAGATGGAATGGAACCTTAAAGAGAATACAAGACAGCAAATTCAAGCAGCGAAAGAACACATTGAGAATGAATTACATAAACAGATAAAAGAAGAAGTTAAGCATCTCTATCAGGAGATAGAGATTATAAAAAATAATCAAACAATAATTCTAGAAATGAAGGAAATGATAAACCAAATTAAAAACTCAATTGAGAGTATCACTAACAGAGTGGAGCAAGTAGAAGCCAGAACGTCAGATAATGAAGACAAAATATATCTCTTGAAAAGAGTCTAGTCAACTCAGAAAGGCTGGTAAAAAAATCACGAGAAAAACATCCAAGAGTTATGGGATAACATAAAAAAACCAAACTTACGAGTCATTGGGATAGAAGAAGGTACAGAGATTCAAACCAAGGGAATGAGTAACCTGCTGAATGAAATAATTACAGAAAACTTTCCAGAAATAAAAAAGGAAACAGATATACAAATTCAAGATGCATACAGGACACCGAGCACACAAAATCACAGTAGACCAACGCCAAGACACATTGTTATGAAGATATCCAATATACAGAACAAAGAGAAAATATTAAAAGCTACAAGAGAAAGGAGACAGATTACATTCAGGGGTAAACCAATAAGCTTAACAACAGATTTTTCATCACAGACACTGAAAGCAAGAAGGTCATGGAACAATGTATTTCAAACACTGAAAGACAATGGATGCCAACCAAGAATTCTGTATCCAGCAAAATTAAGCTTCAGGTATGACAACGAAATAAAAATCTTTCATGATAAACAAAAGTTAAAAGAATTTGCAGCCAGAAAACCAGCATTGCAAAGCATTTTGAGCAAAACACTACACGAGGAAGAAATGAAAAACAATAACCAAAACCATCAGTAGGAAGTGCCTCGGTAAAGACAGAGGGTGAGGGGAAAGATAATCATGGAGAAACAAACTAAATTTTTTAAAAAAAAGGATAAATAATAAAACATGGATGGAAGTACAAACCATATATCAATAGTAACTCCAAATGTTAATGGCTTAAACTCTCCAATAAAGTGACATAGGCTGGTATCATGGATTAAAAAAACAAATCCAACAATATGCTGCCTCCAGGAGACACATCTGATTGGAAAAGACATACACAGGCTGAAGGTGAAAGGATGGGAAAAAATATACCATGCACATGGTCCTTGTAAGCAAGCAGAGGTGGCCATACTCATATTGAATAAAATTGACTTCAAGACTAAGTTAATCAAAAGGGATAAAGAAGGACATTATATACTGTTAAAAGGAACCATTCACCAACAAGACATAGCAATTATCAATATTTATGCACCAAATAATGGTGCTGCGACATTCATAAAACAAATTCTCCTCAAGTTCAAGAATCAAATAGACCACAACACAATAATTAAGGGTGACTTCAACACATCTCTCTCACTATTGGACAGATTCTCCAAACAAAAGATGAATAAAGAAACTATAGAACTCAATATCACAATCAATAACCTAGACTTAACTGACATATATAGAATATATCAACCATCATCAAATGGATATACTTTTTTTTCTCAGCAGCACATGGTTCCTTCTCAAAAATAGACCATATATTATGCCATAGGGCAACCATCAGTAAATATAAAGGGGTGGAGATAATACCTTGCATTTTATCTGATCATAATGGAATGAAACTGGAAATCAATGATAAAAGAAGGAAGGAAAAATCCTACATCACATGGAAAATAAACAATATGTTACTGAATGATCAATGGGTTACAGAAGACATAAAGGAGGAAATCAAAAAATTCTTAGAGATAAATGAAAATACAGACACAACATATCAGAATCTATGGGACACAATGAAAGCAGTTTTAAGAGGAAAATTCATCGCCTGGTGGTCATTCCTCAAAAAAAGAAAAAACCAACAAATAAATGAGCTCACACTTGATCTCAAAGCCCTCGAAAAGGAAGAGCAAAACAACAGCAAATGTAACAGAAGGCAAGAAATAATTAAAATCAGAGCGGAAATCAATGAAATTGAAACAAAAGAAACTATTGAAAAAATTAACAAAAATAAAAGTTGGTTCTTCGAAAAAATAAATCAGATCGACAGACCTTTAGCCATGCTAACGAAGAGAAGAAGAGAGAGAACTCAAATTACTAACATATGGGATGAAAAAGGCAATATCACAACAGATGCTACAGAAATACAGAAGACAATTAGAAATTATTTTGAAAACCTATATTCCAATAAAATAGAAGATAGTGAAGACATCGATAAATTTCTTAAGTCATATGATTTGCCCAGACTGAGTCAGGAGGATACACACAATTTGAACAGATCAATATCAATGGATGAAATTGAAGAAGCCATCAAAAGACTACCAACCAAGAAAAGCCCAGGACCGGATGGGTATACAGCAGAGTTTTACAAAACCTTTAAAGAAGAATTAATACCAATACTTTTCAAGTTATTTCAGGAAATAGAAAAAGAGGGAGCTCTTCCAAATTCATTCTATGAGGCCAACATCACCCTGATTCCGAAACCAGACAAAGACACCTCAAAGAAAGAAAACTACAGACCAATATTTCTAATGAACCTAGATGCAAAAATCCTCAATAAAATTCTGGTGAATCGAATACAAAAACACATCAAAAAAATTGTGCACCATGATCAAGTAGGTTTCATCCCTGGGATGCAAGGATGGTTCAATATACGGAAATCAATAAATGTTATTCACCACATCAATAGACTTAAAGATAAGAACCATATGATCATCTCGATAGATGCAGAGAAAGCATTCGACAAAGTACAGCATCCCTTTATGTTCAAAACATTAGAAAAACTAGGGATAACAGGAACTTACCTTGACATTGTAAAAGCTATCTATGCTAAACCTCAGGCTAGCATCATTCTGAATGGACAAAAGTTGAAGGCATTCCCTCTAAAATCTGGAACAAGACAGGGATGCCCTCTATCACCACTTCTATTCAATACAGTTCTCGAAACACTGGCCAGAGCAATTAGACAGACGAAAAAAATTGAAGGCATAAAAATAGGAAAACAAGAACTTAAATTATCACTATTTGCAGATGACATGATTCTATACCTAGAAGACCCAAAAGGGTCTACAAAGAAACTACTAGAACTAATAAATGAATTCAGCAAAGTGTCAGGATATAAAATCAACACGCATAAATCAAAGGCATTTCTGTATATCAGAGACAAAACTTCTGAAACGGAAATGAGGAAAAACACTCCATTCACAATATCCTCAAAAAAAATAAAATACTTGGGAATCAACCTAACAAAAGAGGTGAAAGATTTATACAATGAAAACTACAGAACCCTAAAGAGAGAAGTAGAAGAAGATCTTAGAAGATGGTAAAATATACCCTGTTCATGGATAGGCAGAACTAACATCATCAAAATGGCGATATTACCAAAAGTTCTCTATAGGTTTAATGCAATGCCAATCAAAATGCCAACGACATTTCTTGTAGAAATAGATAAAGCAATCATGAAATTCATATGGAAAAATAAAAGACCCAGAATAGCAAAAGCAATTCTAAACAGGAAGTGTGAATCAGGCAGTATAGCGATACCAGATTTCAAACTATATTACAGAGCAATAGTGACAAAAACAGCATGGTACTGGTACCAAAACAGGTGGGTGGACCAATGGTATAGAATAGAGGACACAGAGACTAATCCACAAAGTTAAAACTATCTTATATTTGATAAAGGGGCTAAAAGCATGCAATGGAGGAAGGATAGCATCTTCAACAAATGGTGTTGGGAAAACTGGAAATCCATATGCAACAAAATGAAACTGAATCCCTTTCTCTCGCCATGCACAAAAGTTAACTCAAAATGGATCAAGGAGCTTGATATCAAATCAGAGACTCTGCGTCTGATAGAAGAAAAAGTTGGTTCTGATCTACATATTGTGGGGTCGGGCTCCAAATTCCTTAATAGGACACCCATAGCACAAGAGTTAATAACAGGAATCAACAAATGGGACTTACTTAAACTAAAAAGTTTTTTTCTCAGCAAGAGAAACAATAAGAGGTTGGGGAAATGGCGGCCAAGGGAGTCCAGCACACCAGTACGCTGCGCCACTGTGTGGGAGAAACACGAGGTGAAATGGCTGAAGGCTACCTTGGTGGGAATCCCCAGTGAAATTGAAGTGCTCCAGAATCTAGAGGTCAAAATTCCAGCTCGCGGGATTCGGCTGCAGGGGCTTGGTAGCGGGCGATTTCTCCTCACGGAGCGAAGCAGTACTTGGTCGGCGGACCGCCCCGTGGATGGAGTCTGGGACGCGCCCGAGTTAATTAGCCGCGAGTTACCAGAGAGGGATTACAGCGAAGCGGATTCTGCAGGCTCCTGCCAGTGGCACACTAGCCGCGCTGAGTGCTGAATTCCAGCTATGAAATACAGGAGAGAATCAGTCCAGTTCGTTTCCCGACACCGGTCGGAACACGCAGGAGAACTGCAGCCGCCATCATGGAGAGCTGACGCAATCATCCCTGTTTTCTACGATCTCAGCTCATTCAACTACAGAACAGGTGATTCCAGGCTGGTATTTGCCTGAGTCGCGCAGACAGATCGCTCAGGCTCGGGATTGGAAACTCTGAGGAGAATACTCTTCAGGCCTCACCCCTGGCAAGGCGGGCGCCGGGCTTTGAGCGGCCAGATTCTAGTTCCCCGGGTTGCTTTGGCCCAGGGCGGGAGATCCTTCTTGGCCCGGGGCTACGGAACCCGCGGCGACTGTGTCTTTGGCCCTGCCCCTGTCTGAGCGTACACTGAGCTGGGAGAGGTTGGAGCTGCCAGGCCCGGGCGGGGGCCGCCTGGGCCTGAGGCTGGGGTACCTCTGTGGAGCCTGCTCCGAGCAGAGTGTGGCAGGGATCGGAGAGGCTGGGTTCGTGGCTACTTGAGCCCAGGGCCGCGGAGCCTGCGGGGACCGCGAGCTGAGGCCAGCCACAAGTGAAACTTGCGACGAGGGGCAGCGGGACTCTGTCTCCTGGAACAGTTTTGACCCGGAGCTGGAGAGCCCGCGGGAAGTGTGTCTTAGACTCTGCTCCCAGGGGAGCGTACACCGAGCAGGGAGAGTTTGGTGCGGCCAGGCTTGGGCACCTAGCAGGGAGAGTCTGGTGCAGCCAGGCTTGGGCTCCCGGGACGGCACTGGCCTGGGATTGGGGAACCCGCGGCGGTTGCCCTGAGGAGCCTGCTCCTAGCAGAAAGTGGCGGGGATCTGAGAGACCGGCTCCTGGCTCCCGATTGGGGATCCTACAGGGACTGCTTCTTGTTCCGGGTCCTGCTGGGTGCTGCGGGGGCCTGGAGGGCAGAGTGGAGCTGCCTCCTGTGCCCAGAGCAGGCTAAGGGTCCCGCCGGTGTGGTATCGCGACACCCCAACTGCAGCTGGGGCCAAGGAGAGTAGCCGCCCACGTCTGGAACAGGACCAGCGACCCGACGGCAGGGTAGCCAAGTCAACCCACTTGGAGTAGAGGCCGTGAAGAGCTGCTGTCTGACCCTGCAAGGTAGGCAGTCCTGTGTCCCACTGGCAGGACAGGCTCGGCAGCCGGCCAGTGTAGTGGACGAGTAGCATCGAGGCAGTCACGTCACACTGGTTGGAGTGGGGGTTGAACAGAGCCGCCGCCAGCATCCGGAAGGAGCCAGAGACCCGTTGGAGAGGCAGTTAGGTACCCCCACTGGGAGTGGGGGTTGAGCAGAACTGCAGCCCAGGCCCGCAGGGTGGGCAGATCTGAGACCCACCGGCGGATCAGGCTTGGAGGCCGACCAGCGTGGTAGACACGTCACATCAATTGGAGTAGGGGTGGAGAAGAGCTGCTGCCCACGTCCGGATCAGGACCAACGATCCGAAGACGTGGTAGGAACGTCACCGCAATTGGAGTGGGGGCAGAGTAGAGCAGCCACCCGTGCCCACAGGGCGGGCAGACCTACGACCAACCAGCGTAGTATATAGATCACCCTGATTAGAGGAGGTTCACAGCCACTACCCGCCCTACAAGAGAGATATCCCAAATATACAAGAGCAACAAAAATAAACAGGGGGAAAAATTTCAAAAACACAACAGTTTCACGAAGCAGAAAGAAACACAAGCAACATGAAAAGACAAGGAAAGAAAGGACCACAAGCAATGCAGGTCAACTCAACCCTAGAAGAGGTAATAGCTGCAACAGATGGAATGTCAGATAAAGAGTTCAGGATATACATGCTTCAGATGATCTGGACTCTCAAGGAAGACATGAGACAGCAAAATCAGGCAATGAAAGATCACATTGACAAGGAACTACAGAAACAAATCCAGGAAGTAAAAGATCAATTTCACAGGGAGTTAGAAGTAATAAAGAACAAACAAATAGAAATCCTAGAAATGCAGGAAGCAATAAACCAACTTAAAACCTCAATTGACAATACTACCAGCAGAATAGATCACTTAGAAGATAGAACATCAGACAATGAAGACAAAGTATTTCAACTTGAGAAGAACATAGACAGTTCAGCAAGACTGCTAAGAAACCATGAGCAGAACATCCAAGAGATATGGGATAACATTAAAAGGCCAAACTTAAGAGTCATTGGGATACAGGAGGGCACAGAGCTCCAAACCAGAGGAATGAACAATCTATTCAATGAAATAATACGAGAAAACTTCCCAGACTTGAAGAATGAAACAGAATCCCATATCCTAGAAGCCTACAGGACGCCAAAAGTGCAAAATCATAAGAGATCCACACCTAGACACATTATAATGAAGATGCCCAACATACAGAATAAGGAGAGAATTTTAAAAGCTACAAGAGAAAGAAAGCAGATTACATTTAGGGGCAAACCAATCAGGATAACAGCTGATCTCTCAACACAGACTCTGAAAGCTAGAAGATCCTGGAATAACATATTTCAAACACTGAAAGAAAATGGGCTCCAACCAAGAATCGTGTATCCGGCGAAATTAAGCTTCAGGATGGAAGATGAAATTAAAACCTTTCACGATAAACAAAAGTTAAAAGAATTCGCAGCTAGAAAACCATCTCTTCAAAAAATCCTTGGCAAAACATTACAGGAAGAGGAAACTGAAAATAACATTGAAAACCATCAGTGGGAGGTAGGACAGTAAAGGGGGGAAAGTAACCAAAGAGGAAAACTAATCAGGTTTAGGAACATAAATAAACAAATATGACTGGAGGAACAAACCTAATCTCAATAATAACCCTAAATGTTAATGGCTTAAACTCACCAATTAAGAGACACAGGCTAGTCGAATGGATCACAAAACAAGATCCAACAATATGTTGCCTACAGGAGACGCATTTGATAGGAAAAGATATACATAGACTGAAGGTGAAAGGCTGGGAAAAATCATTCCACTCATATGGACTGCGGAAACAAGCAGGAGTGTCCATACTCATATCAAACAAAATAGATTTCAAGCCAAAATTAATCAAAAAGGATAAAGAGGGACACTGCATACTGCTCAAGGGAACCATACACCAACAAGACATAACAATCATAAATATATATGCCCCAAACAATGGTGCACCTACGTTCATCAAGCAAACTCTTCTCAAGTACAAGAGTCTAATAGACCACCATACAATAATCATGGGAGACTTCAACACACCTCTCTCACCACTGGACAGATCTTCCAAACAAAAGTTAAATAAGGAAACTATAGATCTCAACAAAACAATTAACAACCTAGACTTAATTGACATATATAGAATATACCACCCAACATCAAGTAGTTACACATTTTTCTCAGCAGCACATGGATCCTTCACAAAAATAGATCATATATTATGTCACAGGGCAACTCTTAGACAATATAAAGGAGTAGAAATAATACCATGCATCCTATCTGATCATAATGGAATGAAACTGAAAATCAACGATAAAAGAAGGAAGGAAAAATCATGCACCACGTGGAGAATGAACAATAGGTTACTGAATGACCAATGGGTCATAGAAGACATCAAGGAGGAAATTAAAAAATTCTTAGAGATAAATGAAAACACTGACACAACATATCGGAATCTATGGGACACATTGAAAGCAGTTTTAAGAGGAAAATTCATTGCTTGGAGTTCATTCCTTAAAAAAAGAAAAAACCAACAAATAAATGATCTCATACTTCATCTCAAAATCCTAGAAAAAGAAGAGCAAAATAACAGCAAAAGAAGTAGAAGGCAAGAAATAATTAAAATCAGAGCTGAAATTAATGAAATTGAAACAAAAGAAACAATTGAAAAAATTGACAAAACCAAAAGTTGGTTCTTTGAAAAAATAAATAGAATTGACAGACCCTTAGCCATGCTAACGAAGAGAAGAAGAGAGAGAACCCAAATTACTAGCATACGGGATGAAAAAGGCAATATCACAACAGACACTTCAAAAATACAGAAGGTAATCAGAAATTACTTTGAATCCTTATACTCCAATAAAATAGAAGATAGTGAAGGCATCGATAAATTTCTTAAGTCATATGATCTGCCCAGATTGAGTCAGGAAGATATAGACAACCTAAACAGACCAATAACAATAGAGGAAATAGAAGAAACCATCAAAAGACTACCAACTAAGAAAAGCCCAGGACCGGATGGGTATACAGCAGAATTTTACAAAACCTTTAAAGAGGAACTAACACCAATACTTTTCAAGTTATTTCAGGAAATAGAAAAAGAGGGAGAACTTCCAAATACATTCTACGAGGCCAACATCACCCTGATTCCTAAACCAGACAAAGACACCTCAAAGAAAGAAAACTACAGACCAATATCTCTAATGAACCTAGATGCAAAAATCCTCAATAAAATTCTGGCGAATCGGATTCAAAAACATATCAAAAAAATTATACACCATGATCAAGTAGGATTCATCCCTGGGATGCAAGGCTGGTTCAATATACGGAAATCAATAAATGTTATTCATCACATCAATAGACTTAAAAATAAGAACCATATGATCATCTCAATAGATGCAGAAAAGGCATTCGACAAAGTACAGCATCCCTTTATGTTCAAAACTCTAGAAAAATTAGGGATAACAGGATCATTCCTCAACATTGTTAAAGCAATCTATGATAAGCCACAGGCCAGCATCATCCTGAATGGAGAAAAATTGAAGGCATTCCCTCTAAGATCTGGTACAAGACAGGGATGCCCTCTCTCACCACTTCTGTTCAACATAGTCCTCGAAACACTGGCCAGAGCAATTAGACAGACGAAAGAAATTAAAGGCATAAAAATAGGAAAAGAAGAACTTAAAGTATCACTATTTGCAGACGATATGATTCTATACCTAACAGACCCAAAAGGGTCTACAAAGAAACTATTAGAGTTAATAAATGAATTCAGCAAAGTGGCGGGATATAAAATCAACACGCATAAATCAAATGCATTCCTGTATATCAGCGACAAATCCTCTGAAACAGAAATGAGGACAACTACTCCATTCACAATATCCCCCAAAAAAATAAAATACCTGGGAATCAATCTAACAAAAGAGGTGAAAGACCTATACAATGAAAACTACAGAACCCTAAAAAGAGACATAGAAGAAGACCTCAGAAGATGGAAAAATATACCCTGCTCATGGATAGGCAGAACTAACATCATCAAAATGGCGATATTACCAAAAGTTCTCTATAAGTTCAATGCTATCCCAATCAAAATCCCAACAGCATTTCTTGTAGAAATAGATAAAACAATCAGGAAATTCATATGGAATAATAAAAGACCCAGAATAGCAAAAACAATGCTAAGCAGGAAGTGTGAATCAGGCGGTATAGCGATACCAGACTTCAAACTATACTACAGAGCAATAGTAACAAAAACAGCATGGTACTGGTACCAAAACAGGCGAGTGGACCAATGGTACAGAATAGAAGACACAGTAACCAATCCGCAAAACTACAACTATCTTATATTTGATAAAGGGGCTAAAAGCATGCAATGGAGGAAGGATAGCATCTTCAACAAATGGTGCTGGGAAAACTGGAAATCCATTTGCATCAAAATGAAACTGAATCCCTTTCTCTCGCCATGCACAAAAGTTAACTCAAAATGGATCAAGGAGCTCGATATTAAATCAGAGACACGGCGTCTGATAGAAGAAAAAGTCGGCTATGATCTACATACTGTGGGGTCAGGCCCTAAATTCCTCAATAGGACACCCATAGCGCAAGAGTTAACAACCAGAATCAACAAATGGGACTTACTCAAACTAAGAAGTTTTCTCTCAACAAAAGAAACAATAAGAGAGATAAACAGGGAGCCTACATCCTGGGAACAAATCTTTACTCCACACACTTCAGATAGAGCCCTAATATCCAGAGTATACCAAGAACTCAAAAAATTAGATAACAAGATAACAAATAACCCAATCAACAAATGGGCCAAGGACCTGAACAGACACTTCTCAGAGGAGGACATACAATCAATCAACAAGTACATGAAAAAATGCTCAACATCGCTAGCAGTCAGAGAAATGCAAATCAAAACCACCCTAAGATACCATCTCACTCCAGTAAGATTGGCAGCCATTAAGAAATCCAACAACAACAAGTGCTGGCGAGGATGCGGGGAAATGGGTACACTTGTTCATTGTTGGTGGGACTGCAAAATGGTGCAGCCAATTTGGAAAGCAGTATGGAGATTTCTTGGAAAGTTGGGAATGGAACCACCATTTGACCCAGCTATTCCCCTCCTCGGTCTATTCCCTAAAGACCTAACAAGAGCATGCTACAGGGACACTGCTACATCGATGTTCATAGCAGCACAATTCACGATAGCAAGATTGTGGAACCAACCTAGAAGCCCTTCAATAGATGAATGGATTAAAAAAATGTGGCATTTATACACAATGGAGTATTACTCTGCAATAAGAAATGACAAAATCATAGAATTTGGAGGGAAATGGATGGCATTAGAGCAGATTATGCTAAGTGAAGCTAGCCAATCCTTAAAAAACAAATGTCAAATGTCTTCTTTGATATAAGGGGAGTAACCAAGGACAGGGTAGAGACGAAGAGCTGGAGAAGAAGAATAACATTAAACAGGGATGATAGGCGGGAGGGAAAGTGAGAGTTAAGGGAAATTGCATGGAACTGGAAGGTGAGCCTCAGGGTTATACACAATTACATATAAGAGGAAAGGAGGAGTAGGAGAAAAATTATATAAGTGGAAGAAACGATTTATAGTAGAGGGGATGGAGAGAGAGTAGGGGAGGGGAGGGGAGGGGAGGGGTGAGGGGACAGTGGAGAATGGAATAGACAGCAGAATACATCAGTCACTAGAAAGGCAATTTGTAAATCAATGGAAATGTAACTGATGTGACACAGCAATCTGTATACGGGGTAAAAATGGGAGTTCATAACCCACTTGAATCAATCTGTGAAATATGGTATAATAAGAACTATGTAATGTTTTGAACAACCAACAATAAAATAATTAAAAAAAAAAAAAAAAAAAAAAAAAAAAAAGAGAAACAATAAGAGAGGTAAATAGGGAGCCTACATCCTGGGAACAAATTTTTACTCCTCACACTTCAGATAGAGCCCTAATATCCAGAGTATACAAAGAACTCAAAAAATTAGACAATAAGATAACAAATAACCCAATCAACAAATGGGCCAAGGACCTTAACAGACAATTCTCAGAGGAGGATATACAATCAATCAACAAGTACATAAAAAATGCTCACCATCTCTAGCAGTCAGAGAAATGCAAATCAAAACCACCCTAAGATACCATCTCACTCCAGTAAGATTGGCAGCCACTATGAAGTCAAACAACAAGTGCTGGCGAGGATGTGGAGAAAAGGGTACACTTGTACATTGCTGGTGGGACTGCAAATTGGTGCGGCCAATTTGGAAAGCAGTGTGGAGATTCCTGGGAAAGATGGGAATGGAACCACCATTTGACCCTGCTATTGCCCTTCTTGGACTATTCCCTGAAGACCTTAAAAGAGCATGCTACAGTGATACTGCCACATCGATGTTCATAGCAGCACAATTCACAATAGTCAGACTGTGGAACCAACCCAGATGCCCTTCAATAGATGAATGGATTAAAAAATTGTGGCATCTATACACAATGGAGTACTATGCAGCAATAAAAAATGACAAAATCATAGAATTTGCAGGGAAATGGATGGCACTAGAGCAGATTATGCTTAGTGAAGCTAGCCAATCCGTATAAAACAAATACCAAATGTCTTCTTTGATATAATGAGAGCAACTATGAACAGAGCAGGGAGGAAGAGCAGGAAGAAAAGATTAACATTAAACAGAGACATGAGATGGGAGGAAAAGGGAGAGAAAAGGGAAATTTCATGGAAATGAAGGGAGACCCTCATTGCTATACAAAATTACATATAAGAGGTTGTGAGGGGAATGGGAAAATAAACAAGGAGAGAAATGAATTACAGTAGATGGGGTAGAGAGAGAAGATGGGAGGGGAGGGGAGGGGGATAGTAGGGGATAGGAAAGGTAGCAGAATACAACAGTTACTAATAGGGCATTATGTAAAATTGTGGATGTGTAACCGACGTGATTCTGCAATCTGCATTTGGGGTAAAATTGGGGGTTCATAACCCATTTCAATCTAATGTATGAAATATGATATGTCAAGAGCTTTGTAATGTTGTGAACAACCAATAAAAAAAATGTTAAAAAAAAAGAACACAGCCAAGAGACCATCTGAGAAATGTGCAGGATGTCCTGAGGAACATGGAGGTTTTCAGAACTAAATAAATGGGGAATTTAGGAGAGGGGAGGGAGACTATTTTTTCTTTAATGTTCTAAATGTTCCTTCTTGTGTTTCTTGTCTCCTGTCCTCCTTCCTCCTAAACTCAAGTGTCTTTTAGTGGGGCAGAGACCATTTCTTAAACAGAATTTTCCTGCTGATTAAATCTTCTCTGTTCTCATGCAGTTCAATTTCCTCAGCTCTGATAAGCCTCCGGTTAGTTCTATCTGAGGTTGCAATCTAATTTGAACTTTCAGTGATCATGGAAATATAGATATTTCTTATTTTCAGTGATATTAGATTAAGCTGTCATCCTTAAGCAGCCAAGGTGGAGGAATTAAAATCACATCATGAAATGCCGAAACTATTTATTCACTTGAACTCTTTCTCATAGATGCTTCAGAGACAAGTACATTGAAATGTTGTTTATAATTAAGGAAAATTACCCCCAAAATACATCCTGTTGCACATGATTTATTAAGGTTCCTGATGTATGTCTTTAATGAAGAAAAGGAATTTGGTTTATTTTCAGTACTTTTGCCTGCTTGTGCCCATGTACGCCGGTTGAAAGCCTCAGCTTTTATTTAGTTGGTGTGCTCAAATAGGAAAGATGTTCCCAAGGCTCCAAAGGAAAAAGGTTCAATCTATTGTTTGGGGTGGCTGTATTTTTTTTCTTTTTTTTAAGTCTCAAAAATGAAACCCATGTAAAGAAGTTAAATTCCATTCCTTATTATGTATTAATAATTGGCTCCATTTCTATGTGACCAGAGTCAGACTAAGAAAAAAAGGTCAAAACTAAATCTAAGTCATAGAATAAAATAAGATAAATATCTAGGAATATCAAACTATCTGAAAAGAAAAGAAAGTAGTGGAGAGTCAGTGTCACCATATTTCAGACTGTGCTTTCTATTCTAAAGAGAGGACCAAAATGGCAGCAGAGATACAGGTTGGTATAACTCTGACAGCTGCCATTGAAAATGAGCATTTATTGTGAGGAACCTGAAGACAGACAAAATGGGCTTCTTTCTCCTACTGTACCCACCACAACCTAATATTTACAAACAACTCATCCAAAGGCTGTTTGCTGTAATTCTAAAGATGACTGCTGTTGACAAGGCACAAAGAGGAAAATGTTTTCCATAAATAACTATTAATAAGACCTAAGTTTTTTCTTCTCCATTATTTTTTGAGCATTGACTGGTAACACAATGGTACAAAATGGCTACCACTCTGCGATCATATGATGGTATGGGTAAGAGACAAGGGTTAAATAATTAAAGCTCCCATTCATCAGGACACATGCTGGTTCAGGGTAGGGATTTGGCCAAAGTAGAACCAATTAACACTATTCCACCATAATTTTCTAAAAATTCAATAAAGTAGTTAAATGTCAAGTTAGATACCTTGATACTAATGAAATAGGAGCTGTCATACGAATCGTATCTGCTATGTGAACAACTCCTGCTTGAATGAATGAATGAATGAATAAATAAATAAATAAATAAATAGACTAAGAGAAGAAGCAAATCAAAAAGAAAGGAGCATCTGGGCACAGTGGTGCACGCCTGTAATCCCAGTGGCTCAGGAGGCTGAGGCAGAAGGATCATAAGTTCTAAGCCAGCCTCAGCAACAGCGAGGCAATAAGTAACTCAGTGAGACCCTGTCTCTAAATAAAATACAAAATAGGGCTGGGGATGTAGCTCAGTGCCCCAGTGCGCCTGAGTTCAATTCCTGGTACCAAAAAAAAAAAAAAAGTGGGGGAAGGAGCAAGATCATAACTTAAGTCCCCAGATCATACTTTACTAACCACTGCTGGAGAGTATTGTTAAATTATAGACATAGATGTATCTATATTGATAGATATATAGATAGTTGGCTATTACATTCCTTCTTACACTTCAGCAAAAAAAAAAAAAAAGTTACTAATACAACCAAAGAACCCTGGCTTATCAAGATAGGTGCTATTGTTTTCTCTTTTCAAAGATGGGGCAACTGAAACTTGGGGAAATTAAATAACTTGCCAAGGTCACACAATGTGAATGACAGAAACTGGGTTCAAACTTAGTTCATTAGGATTCCAGAGTCAGAGCCCTTAATCTTTGCAAAATTTTACCTATTCAGCAAAACTATCATGCTAGGCATTTTCAGAATGCAAGGGAGAACAAAATTGCTCTTAAAGTAATTGTTCCGTAGGAGACAGAGAACTAAATCACACAATATGAAGACCATCATGCTGGTATTATGGATACAGCATTCTTCAGTAAAGCATACCGTGGGTTTACACTATCGGATTCTCAACAACTCTGCCAAGTGGGCAGTGCAGAGATTTTTGCTATTCCCTTTTAGAGTTAAAGACAATAGGTAAAGAAAAAGTCCTCTCAAGATGAGTGATGTGTGATGAGCACAGACTGGACACTATGCCTCCAATTCCACGTCTAGTGTCCTTTCCCCTTTTCTTACCACTTATTCACCCAGGCTAAATCTAAGTGGGAGAAATAGTATCGCAAGGTTCAGAAAAAGATACTTGAAATCCAGAATTCAAATCTTCCTTCAACACTGCTCTGAGTTGGGGAAATTCCTAATCAAATCTCTAACCAAAATTTTTTAAAATACGGAATTTTTTTGTCCAAAGTAATTCTTAGACTCACACATTTGTGAACTCAGTCAAGATAGGTAGAACCATAGATTCACTGATATTTTCTTCCAACTCCTTCATACTTTTTACTTTTATTTGAAGCCATCTGGAATATATTTTGATATCAGGTGTTACAGGAGAATGAGTTTTCTACCTCAATATAATTAAACAATTTGCTAGAAGCATTTATAGATTCATGTAGCCTTTTCCCCTTAGATACGCGTCTGTCTACCTTGAATTATTTTCTGAGCTATTTCTACATTATTAGTGTCAGAAACACTTTACGAGTAAAAAAAAAAATGAAACACAGAACAATAAGGAAAAATAATAGAGAGTTTAACATCTGTGCAAACACCCATATGTTAATTGATAAATAAAAAAGATTTAAGTCAATGAACAGAATAGAAGCATATGTGATACACAGCCAAAAATATTTCTTTGCAGAACTTATAAACAGGTCATTCACAGAAAAAAAATTTGCAAAATTTTTTAAAGTATGACAATTTTGGCACTGATATAGGCAAATCATCACTCTCGTCTACTACTATGAACATATAATTGGTACCCTTGTGGAAGACAGCATATACCTAAAGCATTAAAGTATCCTCTACCCTCCAGTCTATTAAATCTATTCCTAGGAAGTTTTCTGAAGAAGTGACTAAAGGTATGGAGCACTATAATGCACTCCTGCAATCCCAGCTACTTGAGAGGCTGAGGTAGGGGGATCACCAGCCTCAGCAGCTGAAACACACCATGTCTCAAAATAGAAAGGGGCTAGGGATGTGGCTTAGTGGTAGAGGGCCTCTTGGGTTCAATCCCTAGTGCCACACAAAAGAAGAAAAAGAAGAAGAAAGGGGAGGAGGAGGACAAGGAGAAGTATCCGAAGATGTGGGCAAAGCTGTTTCCCACAAAGGTGCTCATGATCCGATTTATAGTAGCTAACAAGTGACCACATAACTAAACTACATCTGACCGAATAATCATTTGTGCTCATGGAATACATTGTGGACTAGAACACTTACTCGTTCATCCAAACCAAAATTCTCAAAGCAAGCCGGTTCACCTAAAGGCACCATGCTAGTCCTGGCAAATGCAGAGTCCCTGCCCTTACATAACTCACAGTCAAGGTAACAGAAAATCAAGAATCCCACAAAAATATAAAGATACAACTGTGACAAGCACCTAGACGTCTACTAAGCAACAAAAGCCTCCGTTGGAAACACAAATAAGTCAGAGAGACCAGGAAAGTTTCCCGGGAGTGAAGTGATTCAGAACTGAAATTTGACGGAAGAGTGTTTTCATTTGGACTTTAAAGGGTCCCCCCAAACACTAGGCAAGAATAGCATTACCTTAGATAAGGTAGAGGGAAGTTTTAAGATGGGAGATTAAGATGGGAGGGGAGGAAAGGGAACGTGGGGATAGGAAAGACAGTAGAATGAAACGGACATTATTACTGTATGTGTATATGTGACTGCATGACCAATGTGATTCTTCAACATGCACACTCAGAAAAATGAGAAATTCTATCCCAGCTATGTGTGATATATCAAAGTGCATAAATGCATTCGACTGTCATGCATAACTAATTAAAACAAAAAAGTTTAAAAAGAAACATCCCCCAAAGACCCATGTGTTAAAGGCTTGTAGAGGCAATAGTGGAAGGCTGTGGGAACTCTAAGAGGTGGGACCTAGTGGGAGGCCTTCAGGTCACTGGGGATGTGCCCTTAAAGGGGACTGTGGGATCCTAAACCCTTCCTTCTCTCTTTTGCTTCCCTGCCATGAAGTAGGCAACTTTGCATACCAGATGCTCACACTAGGATGTGCTGCCCTCCCACCAGAGACATAAAAGCACTGGGGCTTCCTGATCAGGGACTGAAACTTCAAAGGCCATGAGTCAAGTCAGGCATGGTGGTACCCGCCTGTAATCCCAGCTGCTCAGGAGGCTGAGGCAGGAGGATCACAAGTTCAAAGCCAGCCTCAGCAATGGCAAGGTGCTAAGTAACTCAGTGAGACCCTATCTCTGAGTATGTGGCTCAGTGGTTGAGTACCCCTGAGTTCAATCCCCCCTACCAAAAAAAAAAAAAAAAGCCATGAGACAAAATAAACCTTTCTTCCTTATAAGTTGACTATGTTGAGTATTTGTTATAGTAGTAGAAAACGGACTACAACAAAAAGAATTACCTGAGTAAAAGAAAGGCAGTTAGACAAAGAAATCAGAACACACAGGCTGTTTTCTTCACATGCCATGTATGTTGCTGAAGAAAGAATATGGATGTGCAAAAAAGAAGAAAGACTAAAAAGGCATTTGTGTATTATGCTCCCTTTATAAATATGTGTGTATGTGTTTTATATACACATGCTTAAGAACCAGAAGGACTGTCAACAAAATATTCACAGTATTTATATCTGGTTGAGGTGACATTTGTCCTTTTAAATCTTTTTATTTTTGTGGTTTTTTAAAACTTTTTGTATTAATTTTATAAATTAAAAAAATGATAATAAAGTATGAAATAGACCAGGAAACTGCATGTTTCGTGGCACTATCCCATCACCATGTGAGTTATTATCAAGCCAAGCCTATCCTAGGACCAGCTCTAAGCTGCCCAACCATAGAAGAAGTTGAAAGAAGCCATAGACTCCAGAATTAGCCATGTTTCCTCACTTGCATCTTTAGTTACAAATGACTATTTACCTGTCAGTTGTGCTGAGAACACCCATAGGTTTTTCCTTTGAAGTGAACCTCTTGGATTTAAAGAGATTTTTTTTAAGCTGTTGAAGGTTTGCTTGATCTAAGTCTCAGGGATGTTTGAAGTTGTGACTTAATGGAAGATTATTTTTATTCACAGTGATCAAGCAGTTAATGAGATAAAGTAGTGAGGAGACAAGCTTAATAGAATATGTGGTTGCACCGCATGTTAATCTTTATAAAAGTCAGAATGAAAATAACAGGAAACCAGGAAGAAATTGGGACAGATGGCTGAACAGCTCAAAGATAGGAAAAACAACTCATCCCTGCGCAGGCCTTTCAAAAGCAAACCCCTCTCATGTTGAGTTCAATAGATTAAAAAAAAAAAAACAAAGAATGGGAAGATGGGAAATCAGGACAAAAACTTCCCTGGTGGCTGTTTTCTTGAGAACTTCATCTAGCCCTTCTTCAGCCCTCCCTAGCCCTCCTCTGAAGGGAAAATACACCTAGAGCAAGTACAAGCTTTCCATATGAAGAGAACATAAACAGTAAGGAAAGTCACCAGCTCCTCCCTGGCCCGTGACGAGCCATCTTAACCTCCACTAATCATAACAGATGAAAAGGAGCCTCCATCCTAGCCAATTCGGCAGCAATGCCCTGGGAGACCACCAAGGAAAATGGCAGAAGAGGAGAAGAGAATATCACTTCTCGTGATTCTCCATGTTGGTTCTTGATAGTCATTTTTTGGACACACTGGTGGTGGCCGTGGCAGGTTTTCTGATTATGTCGTTGTGTATGTTGTGTTGTACTCGTTTTTCAGTCCCAGAGAGAGAAAAAAAAAATCATGCTACCTAATTATCTATTCAAGTCAGAAAACTGATAAAAAGCCTAAATAGCTACTGGAAAGAAAAAGAAAATCGTATTAACAGGTATAGTTTAACTCACCAATGGAGACATGGAATGAAGTATGAATCGTTTTAGTATTCCCTAAGTGCCAAATTTTTTAATTAAATTTGGGGAAATGGCAAAGTTATGTTCCCCAAAGCATCCTCTAAGGTGTTCGCTTAAAATTCAGATTCCTGGGCCCACCCCAGTCATTGATTTCACTGGAACACCGGTGGGATACAGAAGGCTCTGCTTTTAAAACCTTTTGAACAAATTTGTATTCTGTATTTTACATCAACGTCTAAGGTGACTGGCAGACTGTACTTCCACTGGGTCTTATCACAGATGGAGTTTAGAACCGGAGCTACTGTTAGACTGGGCTTTATATTTGAAACCCAGGTACACTTGGGTTGAGATAGTATCCCCAATGCTTTGGGAGAAAATGCTTTGACTTCTTCTCTCCACGTCTCAGTTTCACCAACCCAGGAACTCAGCAGTAGTAGTTTCAGGGCTGGATCTTCACAGACCATACAAATGGTTGAGAGTTCACAAAAGAGCCATCCCATGGAACCCCCTCTTAGAACTCAAGCCAAAAGTTTAGCTCTTTGCCACTCCCCTCTGCTAATGGTAGAGTTTACCTTCAATCTGCCTTCTAATGAGGAAACAAGCCCTTCAGAAGAGATGGATGTATAGGAGGTCTCAATTCCCATTCCCCACCTTGGGTGGGCCTCTCACTTTATCTTGTCTCCCCCACAGCCTGAGATGCAAGACTCTGTCGCCCCTCAGAGGGATGTGGCTTTAGCACCCAGTTTCCTTTCCAAGTTGCTATTCTCCATTCCAGTTTCTGATCCTTAGAATTTTCCTTTCTCCATCACAAGCTCAATTGTGCACTTACAATGATTTTGTCTATACTTCATCCAGCATTTCTAAGAGTTGTGCAGTGGGAGGGTTTTTTAGGGTATGTTGCCTTATGGATTGCTGGAAATAGAAGATTTTCTTAGCAAGCAACACAAGTGATTCTTCTCCACACGTGAAAGTTTGAGAACATTATAATCCTCAGCAAGTAATGAGACTTTGTCATGGTATAGCAGCAGTATATAAAATGTTTCATATTCATGTCTTCCATTTCATCCTTTCAACAACCTTGCAAAATAAGCAGGACTAGTATTTTTATTCCCAACTTTCTGATGATGAAGCCCAGTCAGGCTAACTTTCTTTCCCAAAAATATAAATGTAGTTAAGGAATAAAAATAAAGTACCAGAACCCAGATCTTGATGTCTCTGGTCCATTGAGTCATACTTCATTGTTCCCAAAGTTATAATTTAGGTTTCCAGGACATCATCTGTCACAGACTCCAAATTGCAACATCAGTTTGAAGTAAGTAGAGTTAAATTTTCACTGGAGTCTAAAGTCTCTGTTTTTTTCCTCTGTGCATTGCCATAGACCATCTCAAAAGTACCTTTTCCAGAAAAAAATTATTCACACACACACACACACACACACACACACACACACACACACTGTTTAATTCTAAAATGATCTCTAGAAGGGACTGACATGATTTACAAGAATAGCCTTGACTTTCTCATTCTTTGATTTCATAAGTACCATACATTGTGTCCACACATAGTCCCTAGAGGAGATCTTCCAGAGAAGGAAGCTCTCCTAACTTCTTCTTGCTTACTAAGGGATCAGAGGCTGGTTAAAATACTTTTCCTATTCCCAAATTCTAGATTATTGGATTTATTTGAATTAACGGATCACTTTCCAGCCCTTCAGGAAGCTCAGGGGGCTGCCAAGCTTCCTTCAGGGTTCATGGTCCCATCAGTGTAAAACCTATAGTGAGACCTCAGCCATGTCTCGCTTCTGGTTCTGCATCTGGTCATTCAACCCACAACCACATTCATTCCACACACACATAAACACCTACAGCAGGCCTAGAAACCAACTAGAGACTTTCTCATATTCAATCAATAGCTTTTATACTCTGTGTGTAAATTTTACAATGGAATTACCATTGCATGGTTTCAAATTGCTTCAAAGAGTCTTTTAGCAAACAATCAGTAACATATATATATATATTTTTTTCTCTGTCCAGTGTTAATAGAGACTCCCCTTTCCACATGAAGTTATCTCCTTTTCCTCAATCTTTAAGGTTTACAGAGAATAAGTGTCTTCCCTGTAAAAGACATGCCAAGAATTTTTTACACAAGCACAAAATTGCCATGAAAACTTAAAAAAGATTTTGTTTAAAGGGAAGCTAATTAATTTTATTTTAGTGTTTTTGTTCAAATGCCTTTGAAATTGCTGCCTTTTTATCCTTCAAGGCTAAGTTGGTTTCATTTAGTCCCCTTAGCACAGGGTAATTTGCATGAATATAAAAACATTTTCTCATTTTCATTAATATTCTAGAATCTGATTGGTCTATATATTCATCATCAGGTCATCCTGTAAAAACCTATGTCCAACAGCATAAAGGTGGGCAAAGCTATAATCACTGATTCTTTCAGTAGAAAACTCAACTGCCATCCAAGAATGAGGTAGACTTGTGTCACCCTTACCAATAAGGATAGATCGATCTATATCATTCAGAGAATAATATGAAATTAGAAAACAAGCCATAAGGTTTGATAGCTGTCATTGCAATGCTTGGGAAGAGGATGCTTCTAAGGAAGAGGAAGATCAAGAAGGCAAAATACTCTCATTTTTAAAAATTTCGAAAATGCATCAGTAAATCAGTAAATACATCAAAAAAGGTGAAACATTTTTTAAAACTAAATTTTGTTTTCAGAGAGAAAGGCAGCTTAATGAGTCTTCAGTGGCTTAAATAAGTGAGTGTGCATGAAATACCAGGGAGTGCTCTACCACTGAACTACATCCCGCCTTTTTATTTTTTATTGTGAGACAGGGTCTTACTAAGTTGCTTAAGGCCTTGCTAAGTTGATAAGGCTGGGTTTGAACTTGTGATCCTCCCACCTCAGCCTTCCAAGCTTCTGGGATTACAGTCCTGTACTACCAAGCCTGGCTATTTTTAACAATTATGTTTA
Source organism: Spermophilus citellus (assembly GCF_964194105.1). Classification (NCBI taxonomy): domain Eukaryota; kingdom Metazoa; phylum Chordata; class Mammalia; order Rodentia; family Sciuridae; genus Spermophilus; species Spermophilus citellus. The sequence continues at coordinate 2,678 of NW_027672823.1, read as the reverse complement.
AGCCACCAAAAACTCTCTAAGCGATTATCATGTATGAAGTGATTATCATGTATGATTGTCCATGGCGCTTCTGATGTCCTCAGATGAGAAAATCCCCAGTGGAGAAAAAAACTGCATTTCCTTCTAGAAACAAAATTTAATTTTTGTCTGGTGGAAAGTTCTAGAAATCACCAAGGTTTCAAAAAGTTGCACAGATGCTTTCTCGGTGGTATATTAGCTACATTGTCACAGATCTAGAAATGACTTGACCCTTTCCTTTTAATTATATGTAGTATATCATTACACATGACCAACAGCTTAATTATTTCCCACTTGAATGTTTCTTGAGTGCGGTATGGTGCAAGAGGAGCTTCTTTTTGTTTGTTTATTAATTTCCATTCCACTGGAGGCTGATGACTGTAAGTCTCTGTAGTACATACAGCTCATCACACGGGTTTGACATCACCCAACTGAACCAGACTCTAATAGGAAGAAGTCACTAATCACTTGCTTGTGTGTCACAGCAGTGAGGCATTGCAGTAAAGTTTCTAAATATCAATTCTCAATATCTGCTCTTTTCTTAATCTAAACAGCAACAAACTTCAAGACCACAGATCCCACTTTGAGTAGCTTTGGTGAAAATCATAGAGGTCTTATCTCAGTCATTTATCTAAATACTTTAAAATCTAGTACTTAGCAAAAATTAGACAATTTAAGCAAAAAAAAAAGAAAAAAGAAAAAAAATCTACTGCTCCTCTTGTAAGCTCTTTATACAGTTTCCTTGATTGGTATCCTGATGTAGCAAAAATATTTTAAAAAACTGTCACCATTTGCAACTACTTATCCTTATCAATTATCTCCTTATATAAATTCAAATGTTCATTAACAAGTAAGTAGATAAACAATGTGATTGATCTATAAGTGAAAAATTGCACAGCAATAAAAAGGAATAAAGTCTGGATTTAACTGTAGAAACAAAATGTTGTAATTTACCATATTACTGATTGACAGGAAGAAAAGAATCACGATCATCTATTAATTCAGTAAAAATTGTTTTAATTCCATATCCATGCAGGCATTAAAACTAATGTAGCAGTATTTTAAGATGCATTTTTGGCTTTATCTGGTCACACCACATTGTATTCAAAACATGATGTCACTGTGTGCCCTAAGTATGTGCAACTGTAATTTGTCAGTACAGAACAAAATAATAAAAATTTGAAAACTGAAGTAGCAAACTGGGAAAGACATACACTGCTTTAATCTGATAAATAATACCTTCAAAAAAATAAACCTACAGCAAACAGAATACTTAATGATTAAAAAGTCAGAAGTGCTTCCTTTTGAATCAGAAACAAGCCAAGACTCCCCAACCACCACTTCTGTTCAACATTGAACTACAGGGCAGACAACTCAGTAAGAGATAAAATGCTTAACTGTTCAGTGGGAAAAATAATTGCCATTATTCATAGACAAAGGCATTATGCACATAGAAAATCCAGAATGTTGCATGGAAAATCTATTAGAACAATTACAAGTAATCAGAAAGATGGCTAGAAATAAGATCAGTTTTTGAACTTATGTTCTAATACATTGGTAAATAATTAGAGAATTTTAAAAAGAAACGTGCTTTTGTCTTCCCTACCCCCAGCCAAAAAAAAAAAAAAAAGTAAGATGAAAATATACTCATGGAATAAGAATGAAAACCTTATAGTTCATGAGTTCATGTATAAAAGCCCAATATCTGCTCCTAAGGACAAAATCTTGGCCCAGACTATAGTTTGGATCTGGAATGTCCCAAATCACTCACGTGTTAAAGATTTGGTCCTCAGCGTGATGCTATTTGGGACATGGTAGAAACTTTAAAAGGTAGAGTCTAGTGGAAATTCTTAAGTCGTCTTCTTACTCTTTCTTTCACTTCCCCATCATGAAGTAAACCATCTTCTATCACCACACATTTTCACCATGTTATGCTGCCCCAATACAGCAAAAGTAACTGGGCCAACCAGCATGGAATGAAACCGTAAGACAAAATAAACCTTTCCTCTCTTATAAGTTGATTACCTCAGGTATTTCATCTCAGTAATGGAAAGCTGACAAACACAGCCTCTGAAGAATTTTATGCAGAGGACAACCACATATTTGTGCTTGAGGAGGCTCACTCTGCCATGGATTGGCAAGAGCAAGCAAGGCCACAAACTCCATCTGAGCTAAAAAAAAAAAAAAAGCACTTTTCAAATGTCCTAAAGACAGTTACTATCCAAACAATAACCAGTTAAGCCAATAGGATGAAAATTCCATTAACAAAAATCAAATTCTGCCTTTTGATTCAGAAAAGAATTTATACAAACGGATGAGACAGCAGCCTAATAATGGTTTATGAAATAAAGATGTGAGGAGTCTAGTGGATAGTTTACTAGACACCCACAGTGGGTGACAGCTATTAGAAAAGCTATTAGGAGATTATAAATTGCAACAACAGCCACTAGATGAAAAAAAAAAGTGTCTCCTGGCTTTTCTAATAGCCTGGTAAGCTATTATGTCCTATTTCCTGTTTTGGACCCTTTAGCCATGTCTTAAGAGGCCACTGTAGGCATTGGCATCAGGAGGGCTTCTAAGGGAGGGGCTGATGGCCATAAACTTTCTTATGTTCTTATGTATGAAAATCTACTTCCCCTTGCATCTGAGAAGGTCCCATG